>NC_058132.1:642746595-642795112 GCF_016433145.1 Gracilinanus agilis | reverse complement strand
CCCTGTCCCTCTCTCCCTGTCCCTCTCCCTCTCTCCCTCTCTCTCTCTCTCTCTCTCTCTCTCTCTCTCTCTCTCTCTCTCTCTCTCTCTCTCGTGCACACACACATTCTCTCCTTCCCTTACCCTTCTAGCTCTTCAAGAACCCCAAGGTATGCTGCTCAACTCAGTTCTCTTCTCATTAACAAATTCTTGTAATGCTGCCAGTCTATCTCTTTTCCTCCCCAGCAAAAGCTGTTGCCATCACTAGGCATCACTCAAAAAGGATTAGGGCTTTCCACAGATTCATGCCCAGACTCACCTGAATGTCTGGTTGCAGCCACAGGGGTACATCATACAAACAAAACGCAGGATAACAGGGTTTGCTGCTGGCTCGACACTAAGAAAACCACTGTGTCTTGCAATATAAGAAGCCCCAAAGAAAGGTGACCCTGGCTTCTTTCATTAGACAAAAGAAGGGAATGTGATATTTCATGTGCCTATGAAGGGCCAAGGGGCTCCTTTATTTCTGCTGCCTCACTTTTTCCTCTTCATGTATTGTCCGACAAAATTCTAAAAGATATCCTTAAGGGCATAATTAGTGAATACCAAGAAAGAGAAGCAACAATCACAGGGAGCTGGTCCATGACTTCATGAAGACCCAGGTAACCCGTTTTAGACTAAGGTGTCAACTTGAGGATGAGGAAGGCTAGAGATGTATTTTGCCTAGATTTTAGCAAAGCCTTTGACCAAGTTTGTTACTTAATGATCTTTTCCCAATGTCTCTGCTTCTTGACCTTTGCTTCATGGATCACTTCTAGTGATCAGCCTCTCCTCCTAAATACTTGCCCCTTTTTCCTTTTTATGACATTTTTTCATGACGGCTCTGTCCTGGTTTTCCCCATGTCTGCATAACTACCCATCCATGTCTTTAGCTGGATCTTCATCCAGGTCACAATCCCTGAATATGTGAGTCCCTTAAAGTTCTGCTCTGGATACTCTTCTCTTTTAGTTCTATATTATCTGATTATTCATCAGCTTCTATGTAGAAAGCTCAGGACATGGATTAGGACTGAATACATATACACATACATACATGTATAGATATACAGATGTGCGCATATATCTATATAAATATAACTGAACTCTAACCCCATATCTTCAACTTTCTATGGGCCTTCCAACCAGAAATTCCATAGGCAATGGAAATCCAACATATCCCAAACCAAAATTGATTGTCTTTCTCCCCAAAATCTTTCCTCTTAGTAATTTCTCTATAGTTCTAAATGGCATCACCATCTTGTCATTCCCCTACGATTGTAACCTGGGCATTCCCTTCAACTACTCACTCTTATTTACCTCACAAATCCAATCAGTGGCCAGATGTTTTCATTTGTTCCCTAACAACCTCTTTCATGTATATTCACTTGTGTCCACTCAACTGCCACCATTCTAGTTCAGGCCCTCATCATTTCTGTTTTGAGACTGTCCTCTGGCCTAATGGAATTCCTCCTGGGAGGACATAGGCTTCCCCTATTTACCCTTGCTATCTACAACTGGATGCATAATCCCCTAATCCTGCAGGGTAGATGCAGCTGTCAGCAGGTTAAGTCCTTGTCCAGGTACCCTGTTTATGTCTAAGGAAAAACGTGTGGGTCAGCTGGAGACAATGAAACAACTGCTTAATGAGTTTGGTTGCTGGGAATAATATGAAAAACAATGGGAGCCAGTTCAGGGTAAAGCTTTACAGCAAGCGATGAGGAAGAGGGGGAAAGAGAGAGAGGAACCAGAATCTTAACATACAACTTAGACATACTCGCAAACCAAGTCTAACCCATGTGAGGTTAGTGCTACTTTGCGAAGGAAAGAAACATGGGTCTATTCAGTTGGAAGTGGGGTACTCCTGCAGAGAGGAGTGCTGCTGCTGGAGGGGAGGGTGGCTGTGCCCCAAAGTGCTTTCCTAGGAGGGAGGTTCTTACACTATGATTTTGGATGGCCTCACTGGAGCTGGCCGAATTATAATTCTGAGGTCAGGGTAAACATAGTGTTTGTTATCCAAGAGAAAAGTAACTGGCCATAGACAAAATATTATTTGGGGAACACAATTATATGGATCTCTGACAAGTATTATCATCAGAAGTTTTCCATGAGTTTGTTGTTTCAGCTTGAAGCCAGCCTCAAAGGGAAGCTGCCATGTTGGCCACCAAACCAATAGGTCTAATTGTAAAACAACCTCTGAACAGAACTATTGCATGAGCCCTCCGTCTCTTCTCCTTGCATTGACTTCCCCTGCTGTAATCTATCTTGTCCTTTGGTACCAAGGTGACCTCCCCAAATGTTAGAGCTGACCATGCCACTTTCCTCTTTAATCAACGAGTCCCTACAACATTCAGGATCAAATACAAACAAATGCTTTTTTGGCATAAAGGGCTCTTCTCATGGGATCTCGTCCCGCTGGCCTTGGTCCTGACTCTTTCCCATGTCTAGAATGCTCTCGCTCCTCACTTTTGCCTTTGCTAATCCAGGCTTCCTTCAACCTCAGTTCCTGCCTTGCCCAGGAGACTATCACAGTCAGCCTCATCCCTTGATCCTTTGTTTCTAAAGTTACCTTTCTTTACCTTGTCTTGTCAGGCCTGTGGATATGGAAACCCTTAGTGGGTAGGAGGTGTTTAAGAGCTTTTGCCTTTCTTTGTATTGTAAGTGCGTAATACATTTTTTAGATTTTTCTTTTAGATTTTTCTTATCCCTACCTTCTGTCTTAAAATGGATACTAAGTATTGGTTCCAAGGCAGAAAAGCAGTAAGGAATAGACAATGAGGGTTGTGATTTATTTGCCCAGGGTCACACAGCTAGGAAGTGTCCAAGGTCTGATTTGAACCCAGGACCTCCCATCTCCAGGACTGCCACTCTATCCACTGAGCCACCTAGCTACCCCAAATTCTTTTGATTACATTATTATTTTTTTATTATAGCACATAGCAGGCACTTAGTAGATGTATATTGACTGGCTGACTGACAGAAATGTGAGTGAGCTGATGAAACAATAACCAAACTATCAAAGTAGTGCAGGGGACGTCACCATGATGGGGAAGGGGTCGAGAGTCCATGCCATATGAAAATCAAGGAAAGTCATTAGGGATAGTTGGGAGAAAAGGACAGTTGGGTAAAAGAAAAATTGCACTTGTTCTGTTTGGACTGGCAGGGTCGACAGTTACATGTTCCTGTAAGGAAAAACATTCTCAGACTTAGATCTGGTCCGGAGTTGAAGGGGCTGCTAGTGGAGTTAGTGGGTTTCCCCTAACTGCAAGGCTTCCGGCAGAGAGTGGAGAATCACTTTTTTTTAAACCCTTGTACTTCAGTGTATTGTCTCATAGGTGGAAGATTGGTAAGGGTAGGCAATGGGGGTCAAGTGACTTGCCCAGGGTCACACAGCTGGGAAGTGGCTGAGGCCGGGTTTGAACCCAGGACCTCCTGGGAGAATCACTTTTTAGGGAATGTCATAGAGAAGATCCTTGTTCAGATCGAATAACTAGCTGCTTAAGGCCCTTTTGTTTCTGGCTCAATGGCCATATGGCTTTCTGCTGATAACTATGGGAATCTGGAAGTCTTCCCACAGGAGGTGATGTTGGAGCTACAGTGGTATGGGATTGAGTTAGACTGGGACTGGCTGGTTTACAGAATTTGACTTCCTTAAGAACAATTTCAACCAGTATGAAGTAAAAGGGAGGGGAAAGCCTCTGGGTCCTGGAAACAACTGTGACAAACATGGCAAAGATGTCACATCAACTTTGGGGACTTGGGGAAGGGGGGGTCACGGGGAGCTTTTTCCTTTTTAAATTTCATTACATGTACTTTCAGCTGATATACCCCCTGTTTCTTTTTAAGCTATACCTCCTGTCTTCTAAGACAGAAATGCATCAAGGGCTGAGCAATCAGGGTTAAATTAAGCAATCAGACTTGCCCAGGATCACACAGTGAGAAAGTGCCTGAGACCAATCTGATCCCCAGTCCTCCTGACTCCAGGCCTAGTGCTCTATTCGCTGTACTAACTAACTGCCCCCTGACATGCCCCCTGACATGTTCTTTTAATTTAAACCCTTAGTTTCTGTCTTAAAAAGCAATACTAAACATCAGTCCCAAGGCAGAAGAGCTGTAAGAGCTAGGCAATTAATGTTAAGTGACTTGCCTAGTCACATAGCAAGAAAAAGCTAATGTCAAATTTGAATCCAGGACATCCTATCTTTAGGCCTGGTCCTTTATTCATGGAGTCACTTAGCTGCCCCCTAGCATACCCCTTTCAAATACATTTAGTGTTCTCTTCTGTTTTTACACTGTCTATATTTTCCAATATGTCCCTTTACCTACCCTCTTCCAGAGAGTAAATTTTTGTAATAATTTTTTAAAAGATAGGAAGGAGTCAGAAGTGACTAATACATCTTCTCGACTCTTTTAAACCTACAAGCTCAGTTATAAATCATCTATTCCCTAACTGATTCCTTAGTCTCTACCACAAAAGAGAGCTGCTATAAATATTTTTGTACAAATGTATCCTTGCCCTCTTTCTTTTATTTCTTTGGTGTATAGGTCTAAAAATGGTATGTCTGGGCCATAGGGCAGGCACAGTTTAGTAAATTTTAGGGCATAGTTCCAAAATGCTTTCCAGAATGGTTTGGCCATCAGAGAATTACAGTACTAAGTACCCTGCAGCTCCTCCAACATTTCTTGTTATAGCTTTTTTTTTTTTTGTCAACTTGGAAAATCAGGGATAAGGCAGAACCTCAGAGCTGCTTAATTTTATGCTTCTCTGATTATCAATAATTTGGAACATTCTTATATGGCTATTGAAAACATGGATTTCTACCCTTAAGAACTAACAAATAAAAATAAATAAGTTGTAGTTTTATGTAACATATATATTGGTCAAATGATGCCTTCTTTAAAGGGGGAAGGGGAAGGAGGACATTAACTGGGTACATTAATGCAACAAACAAATTAACTAATTAAAAAAACAGAACAGTCTGTTCATATCCTTTAACCATTTGTTATGTGTGGAAGAGCTCTTAGTCCTTTATAAATTTGAATTCATTCCTTTTGTATCTTGAAAATGAGATGTCTAGAACAAAAATTTGCTATGAATATCTGTACCCAGTTAAACTGTTTTCCTTTTGATCTTACATTCGTTAACTTTAAGCAAAAATAATAGTAATGACATGCAGTCAGATTTATTCATTCTATGCTCCATAATCTTCTCTATCTTTCCTTTGGTTATGAATTATTCTTTTATCCATAAATCTCAAAGTCAATCTTCCATGCTCCTCTAATCTTCCTTTTGTCCTTTTTTCCTTCCTTCCTTCCTCCATTTCTCCTTTCCTCCCTCATTCTCTGCCTCTGTTTCTCTGCCTATTTATCTGTCTGTCTGTCTCTCTCCTTTCTTCATGGCAGAGATGGGATAGAGATAAAAGAAATATATAGTTATTGAAAAATAAATAGATCGTTAATTTAATTTCCTAACAGTTGAGAAAACCTGAAACAGCAAAGAGGAGTTCGGTTCAGGGTGGGGATATGGGCAGTATTGTGAGAAGATGTCACGGGGAGATCAGGAGAAATGACAGCTGGCTTCCTTAACTGAAATGAGGAGAAAGGAACACTAAAAATATTCCTGCATAATATAATAATGGATATTCATAATGATGACCCTGAGCCAATCACAGCAGCTTCAATTATGTTCAAGAGCCTCAATTTAAGAAGACAGGGACACGTAGAACCCAATTTAGAAAGATGCCTTTCAAAACTGGCTTAGAGACAAAATTCAGACTTGAAGATCAGGGTTCAGGTGACTGGAAAAGTCATCCATATAGTTTATACTTATTTTATGATAAAGTAATTTATAGAGAGGGCGTAACCCTCACTTAGACTGTGACGGCCATGAGAGCAAATACACTCTTAACTCAGCTTTGTGGCTCTCCCAGTGCCTCACTCACTGTACAGCCCATGTAAGTTTATAGCACTGAAACTTCTCCACTGATAGTAGATGAAAGCAGTTACTGTAGAAATATTAGTTTTCATTATTATACTGTAGAATTTTAATATTATACTGTAGAAATATCAGAAAATAATTGCAATCAGAAATACCTTGATTATAAACAACATTAGATCCTTATATGCAAAGTATCATATCCAGGAAGTTTAAAACACTTCAGTCATTTAAGGCATATTGAGGAATTGTCTTGATGACTAATTATATTTTTGATGGTACTTATAAATTAGTCTTAGGAACATTAAGGAGAATCCTCTACAGAACTAAAGCACAGATTCACAGAATATAGACATTAGGTGAGACCTCAACAGGCCTAGAGTCCAATCCACATCAGAACAAAATCTCCCCCAAATCCTGACAAGTGATCTTCTAGTCTTTGCTTGCATGAAAGGGAATTCTTTATTCTCTTTGTCTATTTTGAATTAATCAACCAAAAACTTAAACAACCCTACTTAACCCTAAGTAAGGGAGTTCACAAATCACTTATTTGGAGAGCTCCATCCTTTTAACCTAATCAGTCAGAAACTTGTAAATCCTTTGATAAGAGTTTACACCCTCAGAGGATTAGAGGTGACAACCTCAAAGGCGACTGCCCTGCGCTAGGAAAATTTAAGACTGCAATTGCTTCTCATAAAGTGGAGGAAGGGATAGGAAGTGATATGAAAAAAGGAGTATAAAAAGTCCTGAACTTCCTGACTAAGGGGTCTTTAGCTTTAATCTTCAGCTTGGAACTTTGACTGGTGACTTGCCTCTTGGAAGTGACCTTGGGACTGCTCCTTTGATCTTCAGCTTGGATCTTCTCCTGGTGAGTCAGCTTGAAGTCGGACTTTGGCTCTTGGACTGCTTCTGGGAGGACTGCTCCTGGATCTTCTCCTTTGGAGTCTGTCTTGGGTGAGTAGGTGGCCTTCCTTTCCTGGCTTCTGGAGGGATTAGTTTTGGAGAGGCCTTCCCCTTCTGGAGGAGGCCACGTGAGTGGAACATCGAGAGTTAACAAACAAGCCCCCACTAGGCTGAGCCAGGCAGTGGAACAACATTTAGTGTGATAAGCCAGTTTGGCTTGAGCTATAATATTTTTTTAAATTGGTGACCACAATATTAATTTAGAATTCGCGTATATTTAGTCAAACCCTTAATTAAATTCCTTACATTTTTCAGTCTTCCACAAGGAGAAATTCACTTTGCCGGAATGTCAACGTGTTCAAAACTGACCTCACTGGCTTCCTTCATATTAGATGAACAAATAGATGATGAACACACACATATACATATATAATATACATATGCACATATATGTATATCTCTTGATATATAGCCTATGTTTGCTTAAAAGCATTTTCATTGATAGAGCCCATGAACAAAGAAGTTCTCAATCCAACAGTGATATTTCCTTCTTCCAACCTCCCATAACCTTTTATTCTTCTTTTTTTTTGGGGGGGGGAGAAGCATCTCCTTTATGCATTTTAAGGGACTCGCCCAGTGCTTTTTAAGTATTAATTATTTTGTAAATGTCTGTCGAAATAGATATTCTCTTTTGGATTTGTGCTATTTGTGTATTATGTATCTGAGACAACTTAATTACAAGATCTTTGAGGGTAAAGGTTGTCTAGTTATCCTAGTGTTTCTCCCAGTAGAGTAGAATGTCTTGTCCATTATATGAACTTAATAAGTAAAAAGATAGATACTTCACTAAAATGAGTGAAGTGAGAATGACTGACTACCTCTGACATTAAGCCACATGGCCTTTAAGAGGGAGTTTGAATTAATAGTGAACCTCATAAAAAGTTTGGAGCAAAATCCCATTAGCACTACTAATAAACGAACAGTACTAGGGAGAAAAAGGAAGGCTGACACTCAAACTCATAATTGTTTGTGTAATGCAAGATTGATGCAAGATCTCTTGCATTTGCAAAATCACCCAAGGCAATCCTGGCAGTTAGGGGAACGGAATGCTGACCCAGCAAGTCCCTGGTCTCAAGAAAAGACTGTTAGAGCTGAGAATATAAACATCCCTGGAGAACCAACCTGGGGGTTCTGATTTCCTTGACCTCTCCCAGACATCTAGCTACCCCTGGACTTCCCCTTGGGCCCCAAGAGGAGGGATTTGGTGGGAGGTGGAACGTGGGAAAAATTAAGTTAGCTTAACCTAGCCAGAACACCCCTAAACCAAATCATTACCCTCATTTATCAAGCTGGTTGACCACTCTACATCAGGGCAGTGGAATTTATCCCTGGCTGAGGGGCTGGTTCCCTCAGCCTGATCTTACCTTCTGAGACCCTTTGCCAGCACTAGCCATTCACCCATAGCAACAGCTTTTCCAGACCTCAACCCTCTTCCCTCAGTTTACCCTTGTGTTTAATAAACCCCTTGGCCTGATTCTGAGAGTATCAGTGATTCATTCATATCATCAACCAGGGCCAGGGGCTGAGGAGAAGGAGGATAGTTATCACTGGTTCCCAGAGGGGCTAGACCACGCATCCATTTTATTCAGGAAGTGAACTAGGTTCATTTACTGTGGGCTTCCAGTTTCTCATCAGCAAGGAGGGCTCCTCCCTCCTCACCTTAAAGGAGCCTACAGATAGTAGGAAACTGACTGGTCATCTCAGTTAAGGACCTCATATCCCTGGCTGTCCCAAATCAACAAATACTGGAGTTGTAGGCTCCCTGGCCCAGGAGACTTACTGGTACCACCCCCCATCCCCATTATCAGCCTGTGTAGAGCAATCCTGCATTACATTTGACTAGTAAGTCATGCTGAACAATGGCCAACAGTCATGCTCTAGGCCATATAAATATTCACTGGCATTAGGAGGCTTCACTTAATGACAAGATTGCCAGAGAATGTCCTATCCTGTTATTTAGCTTGGACCAATAAATCTGTTGACCAAGAGAAGACTGAGAGTGCACCTTAGGAAGCTTTTGTATCTCTTTGCATGACATCATGGAAATTAGACTGAAATGGTATCAGTTAAGCAGAAGGAATGAAGGAAAGATAAAATGAGCAATGGTGACTCCTCCCTGTGTTATAGCAGATAAGGCTGAGGTCTCAAAAGGGTCACTGACACTGAGGAAATCATCTCTGTCACCAGCTGGTTGTGTGACCTTAGTCAAGTGACTTATCATAGTTTGACCTCAACGTTGTCTTCTATAAAAGGAGTATTTTGGAACAGATGACTTCTAAGAGCCCTTCCAGCTCAGACTCTGTGTAGGTCAGTGTCTCTAACTGTGATTCTCCCTTATGTGAGCCACCTCTTGGGGATCTAAGAACATCTTCCTGACACTAAAATTCTAGAAGATTGCATGTCATTTGGTCAACGGAGGGATGGAAATTAAGGCTGCCTGAGCCTGGAGGAAATGCTGATTTTGTCTTACTAGGGTTGGGGGGTGGGGGAGTGGTGTCAGAAAATTTGATCATTGGTTTATGGGATAATTTTTATGAGATGCAGGTGTCTGACTTGCTCTCTCCCTATGGGGACCAGTTCCTTTTGTTCCATTTTGAGGATGCATATCCTCCTGTCATCTGAGTGACCCTTGTCAGATGGGTGGTATATTACTGAGACTGGCAAGAGTTTTGCTGAATGACATTAATCTTTTTCCCCACCCAGCTGCCCTGATCTTGCTTGCTAAGTCTCATTCTTGGGATGTGAATGGCAACCCAAGAAATACATAGATATACATAGATATACATAGATATACGCATGTAGATATATACAAGAAATAGATAGAAAATAGACAGAAAATCTCTTCAAGTAAAGCCAAGTTAAGTCATTAGGATTTTATTAATCATCTACCATATGCCAGGCACTGTGTTAAAGCACTGGAGATACAAAGAAATGCCAAAGACAGTCCCTCCCCTCAAGGAAGTCACAGTCTAAAAGGAAAACAGCACAGGAATAGCTATATCCTAAGAAAATATAGACAGAATAAAATGAAGAAAATCAAGAGAGCTGAAGTTATATGGAACAATATAAGTGTGATGCTCATTGAATTATTCGACTGGTCTAAACCTCAGGCTGCTATACATAGAAATTAATCAGGACACCATGGGCAGGTGTCTCGGAGCAAAGCATCTGGGATCAAGTTCTAGTTTTCCCAAGTCACCTGGGTGACCTTGAGGAAAATATTTAAGTATTATGGGCCTCAGTTTCCTCAGTTTTAAAATGAAAGAATTGGATAAGATTACTTGGAAGATCTCTTTCAATTCTTTCATTCAATAATTCTAGGAACTCCCACTGCCATCTTCCATCCCTGTCTCCCAAAATGAGAGTCAGTATTACCTGTTCTGTCAGTCATTTCAGAATGTGCAGGGGACTCAGAAGCCAACTAGTACCCCCCTTATCTAAGCACCAATTCCCATCTACAGCTCTAACAATTTGTCCTCCTTCCATACTTTCCCCATTCTGGCTTCTTTATTTCTAAAGGGAAATTTCCTTTGTGTGTCCCTTCTGAATCCTACCTATACTTGGATCAACTCTCTCCCTCCCCAGAAAGATCTGATGCAGTCTTCTAACCTTATATTAGATACTAAAATGGAATGGATACTGAAACTCATTCATCTCTTTCTCAGCACCTGCCATGTTCAACGTATAGCATTTATATTAATAAATAAATCTTGGGTGAATTGAATGGAACCATTTTTAAGAAAGACTCTGTGAGGAATACTGATGCTCTAGGGGGGAAATGTGGGTAATGAAACTTCCTCAGTTACTAATATCAGTCCATCTGAGAAACCCCTCTTCAGATGGAGGAGAGGGAATCAGAGGGAACTAAACAGTATTTCTCTTGGTGGTATGGCATAGTCTTCCAAATGTCTGTATTCTTCACTCACACATTCTAGGTCCTGGAGGTCATTGTTACAGTGCAAATCTGGGAAGGATACCACATCAAAGCATCATAAGTCAATGAACAATTAATTCACTTTCTCTCCATATAATTCTACCTGTGTATATGGTACTATTGGAGGATATAAAAGAAGTATAGGATCCAACCCGTGAATTTCATTAGCTGTCAATAAATGGACTATAGGGGGCAGTTAAATGGCTTAGTGCATAGAGGCCTGGGGTTGGGAGGTCCTGTGTTCAAACCTGATCTCTTATATTTCTTGGCTATGTGACTCTCCATGCCTTTAACACTCTTCTGTTTTAGAACTAATATTTAGCATTCATTCAAAGATGGAAGATAAAGGTTTTAATGGAAAAGGATGGACTACAGGAAACCCGCTAGGGGTTTACAATGAGCTAAAAGAGACTTTAGGAGCCATCTAGTCCAACTCCTTTTACAAAAAAGGGAACTGGGACCCAAAAAAGGAAATGGACTTGCCCAAGGTCACACGGGTAGTAGGTTACATCTAGGATTGGAACCAGCAAGGTAGAATAAAATAATCAGCATTGCTATTGGTCAGGGGGTCTAAGGACAAATCCCAGTTTGAAAACCCCTCATGTGGTAATGTACTATCTTCACAAGTCCAATACTTGGCATAATATCTGGAACATTGTAGGTGCCATTCAGTCATTAAGCACCTCTATTATGTGCCATGCACATTGTAGTAGATGTCAGTCAATAAACATTTATAGCGCTCTTACTTTATGCCAGACACTATGCTACGCACTGGAGATACAAGAAAATGTAAAGGACATTCTCTGCCTTGAAGGAGCTCAGTCTTGATGGAGGAGACAAGCAAGCAACCATGTCAAAAAGATATCTCCAAGATAATTTGGATATGCATGCAGAGGTGCTTAATAAACTGTTGTTGCCTGTTGGTGTCCTTCAGTCATTTCATTCACATCCTACTATTTGTGACCCCATTTGGGGATTTCTTGGAAAAGACATGAGAGTGGATTATCTTCTCATTTTATAGATGAGGAACCTGAGGCAAAGAGGATTAAACAAATTAAACAACTTGCCTAGAGTCACACAACTAGTAAATATGTCTGAGGCCAGATTTGAACTCAGGAAGATGTCTTCCTGGCTCCAAGTCTGTCCTACTGTGCCCCTAGCTACCCACTTAATAAATGCTGGCAAACAAGTCAGAGTCTCCATGGGTCACAGTTCCTTCATCTGAAAATGGCACATGTTGGATTAGAAGACCTAAGAACTACCCTCCAATTCAAAAGCTATGATATTGTGATACCCAGGATCCTTCCTAATGGATCAAGCTACTTTCTCCTAATGAAAGAAATCATTAAGGAACAATTAAGGACTGAGCTTGTAATTCTGATTACAAAAGCCCAAAGAAAAGCAGTCCAAACTAGCTAGAGAATACCTAGAAGCATTAGACAACTAGAATTTCAATAGGATGTTCAAGTAGACTAAGAGGAAGAAGGGGTATAGGAAGAGTGAGTCAAATCAAGTCAATAAGCTTTTATTAAGCACCTACTATTTCCCAAATACTGTAAAGAGAGTTAGACTAAGATTCCTGTTATATTCTGCCTGGCCAAAACCTAGCTGGAGTTCTATGTTCAAATCTGGTTTCACACCCATTTTTAGGAAATAAACTGATAAACTAGGGAGAACTGAAAATGGAGTGGCCCGGATAGAACAAAGTTAAAAGAAGAGCATTTCAAGAGTTACATATGCTTAGTTTAGAGGAGAATTTAGCGATGACATAAAAGCTTCTTTTAAGTATCTGAAGTCTTTTCTGCTAGTGCATCCTCTAAGATTATCTCCCCTTTATCCTTTATATTTCTTGCATATATTTCATTCTTTCCCTATTGTTTCCACCATTAGATTAAGAAGCCTTTAAGAAGAGGTAAAATTTTGTGATGTGTTGGAGCTCTGTATCCAACACTTAGCTCATTGCCTGACACATGATAAATGATTGTTGATTGGACCTTAAGGAAGAGGGATTCCTCAGCCAGAAAGCAATAGATAGAAAATGCAAAGAGCCAAATCCACACATGACATTCAGAAATATTTCTTAACAAGTAGCTCCATTCCAGAATGAAATGGGCTACTTCAAGGGCTATAATGTTCTTCCTCGCTGGACATCTTTAAGCAGAAGATGAATGACAACTTCGGTATATGATAGAGGAGATGTCTGTAAGAGTACAGGTTACACCAGGTGTCCTGAGAGGTCTTTTCCAACTGTGAAATTCTGGCAGTCTATAAATAGGCTGTTTCAGAAGGTGGTGAATATCCTGTCTCTGGTGGTCTTTATGGAAAGTCTGGATGACCACAGATCAGATAGATGTGTTGTCAGTATGATTCATATTCATGTCTAGATTGGACTAGATGACTTACAGAGGTCCTGCTAGATCCAAGATTTGATGAATCTGTAATTTGGGGCTAGAAAAATCAGAAAAAAAAGATTCCTGGCATAATTGGGACTTGTGTTTAGGCTTTGAAAAATCAATAGAATTTAACATGAAGCTATTCTATCCCTGGGAGGGCACATCAAAAGGGAAGAAGGGATGAAGGCAGGGAAGCAGGAAGAAGGGTACTAAAAATATTATACTATTATTTTCATGTCTTAGAGTGGAGAGAACACTGGTTTCAGAAACAGGAGAGCCCAGTTCTAAACCCAGCTTTGCCACTAAATAACTGGGTTCCATTCAGTAGAGATAATTCCTATTTAGATAGCCCTTAACAGCTTAAAACATTGTTTCTTCACTCTGATATATTCTCGAATTTAGTGCAAGTTTGTTTTCTCCCATGTTATAAAAATATGAGTGTTACAGAAATGAATCAATTTATTATCATATAATCAATGGAGGCAGAGCCAGCATTATTATCCCCATTTTGTAGAAGGGGAAAAATGAAGTGGTTTGTACAGGATCACATAACCCTGAAGGTAAAAAACAACAACAACATGATTTAAACCTACGTCTTGCTTTTCATCAGGACCAATATGTTTTCTACTTGAGCAGATGGGCTCTAAAATATCTCTTTTCTGTAGGCTTCAATTGTTTCAGCTGCAGTATGAAAGGGATGGACCAAGTCAGCTTTAAGGCCCCCTCCAGAGTTAACATCTTCTAACTTTCTTCACACTCTTCCCCATGATCATCCCTGCATGCACATGTAAGAGATCTTACATATGAAATGAAAATCTGAAAAACAAATCGAGACCTCAATGCCTCATTTGGGGCTGAGTGTGGAAGCTGATGTAAAAGAAGAGCCAAGGGAAAAGCAGGGCATGGTTTCCTCCTGAGTTTTCATCCTGTCATTATCACTATTAACATCTGAGTTTATATCCCATCCCTAAAGCATTGTTATGAATTGCTTAAAGTTAGAGAATGATGCCTGCAGCTCCATAGACCTAACAAAGACACAGCTGGACAAATGGGCAGCAGGAAAAGAAAAGCTCATTAGCATGGTCAAAACAGCTGGGAACCTTCCTGTCTTCCAGTCTGGATAAATTTGGAAGGAGAATAGTCAAGGAAGACATGACCTAGTTACGTAATGATTTTGGTTTATCAGGCTCATAGATTTATAACTGAAAGGAACAATAGAAACCAACTCCTTTGTTTTACAGGTGAGGAAACTGAGACTTAGAGGAAACACCATGCCCAAAGGCATCCAGATGATCTAAATTGGTGGGCAAAAATCTTAACCCAAAGCTATCACCCGTTCCATCATGGCATATTGTTTCTACAATTGCATGGATGAAAAATAATAATAATGAAGTAAAACAAAACGCCAGAGTCCAAATTATCTACTTATGTTCATAATAGAGATATTTCTGAGACTTTCATGCTGCATTAAGTCTTGGACTTGCAGAAGGACTCTTCTAGTTCCATAGCAAATCCTGGAAATAGTAAAAGAAAGCCAACACCTTGCAGTGGTGCCTTCTTACATCAAAGTGTGTAATGATGTCTACCTGCATCACCAGGCTTGGAGGAAGCATTATCTGAGTTAATATAAATGACTATACCTAACAAACTAACGATATCTAACTATTTCCTGCTGTTGTTACCACATATTTTCATACCGTATTCTAGTAGAACTAGGCTTTCATTGATGTGGCCAGTAAGGCAGATCATAGCCCTGCCTTGCCTGGGTGACTCTTGTCTATGCCTTCTTCTGAGTCCACTGTAGGGGGTCCATTCAATATACTGGAGTTCATCCACACCTTCCATTGACATAATGGCAATACCAATGAACCACGTGTCCTGTCCAGTGGTTGTTCACCCATCTCGCCATCCGAGCAGCCTGCCTTCTTTGGGGATTGCCCATGCCTTTAATTCTTTCCTTTGTTCTCTTTCATCTTTATAATGTCTTAGTCAATGTATCAGCCTGCTCCTACCTGCCATGTGTTTTTCCTTTGCATTTGAGTGACGCACATCATTCAATTGTTGAAGACAACTGTTCCCTGACTAGAAAACATATAACATCACTGAAATAGCACTTCATATTGTTATTGTATTTTGCAGGGATTCCATGCTGCAATCTCTACATAACATATATGCCTGCACACATATATACACATACATGTACACATATGCATGTGTACACACACACATAAGTATGTGTATAAATACATACATATATAAATATATCCACACATAGACGTGTGTGTGTGTGTGTGTGTGTGTGTATGTTTGTGCTTTAAGTGGGTGTTTGTTTCAGGGGGAAGCGTGCGGCCATTGGAGAATTACAATTTCCCAAATAGAATCCAGGCTAATCTCTTCCTCTTGTTTAATATGAAGTTCAATTCATTCATCATTTGTCAATATAGCTCATCAAGGCATAATGAAATCTATAAGCGATGCAGCTGACAGCATGGACGTTTTTCGTTTCTTTCTTTCTTCTCTCTTTCTATGTGGATAGTTGTGTCAAACTCTTCTGAGTGATTATGGATCTCATCCGACAGGCTCTGAAAGGTGACAAGGCTTGATGCAACCAGCTCATTTTCATCTGCAAACAAGAGCACTTCAAAGATCTCACAGTCTCTAAGCAATCCCTCTTCCTGGATCCCCAACATTACAGTAGAAAGCACCTTTAGTGAGCTTACATGGGTGATTCTCAGTGAAATTCAAGTTAAAGTAACTGCTAACCATCTTCTTGATAATCATGAGATTGCCCAAGATAACAATAACAACCAAAGGAAATAAGTATTGAAGTGGCTGTGGGAAAATAGGACGAGAAATGCACTCTTAGATTCTTAGTGGATCTGTGAATTGGGCCAGTCATTTTGGAAAGAAATTGAGAACTCTGCCCAAAATGTGGCTTAACTTTGGTGTGTGCCCTTTCTTCAGGAAAAAACACTTTTAGGATGATATGATCCTAAAAAAAATCAATGGAAGAGAATAATGATTCATACATATGAAATATTAATAATTGATCTTTTTGTAGTGCTACCGGACTGGAATCGAAGGTGGTGCCAAACAAATTGGGAAATGGCTGAAGCAATGATGGTTTATACATTAATGGGATCCTATTGAGCCAATAGAAATTACAAAATGGTTATTTCAGGCAAACCAGGGATGATATTGTATGAAGGGATGCAGAGTGAAAGTGAGCAGATTCAAGAGAATTAGTAAAATAACATCATAAAGATAAACGTCTTAAAGACATTTAAAAACAAGCCTCCATTCAATTCAGTGACCAGCCACTATTTCATGATGAAGCATTGGACCTACATCCTGACAGAGTGGATAGATTTGAGATGCAGCATCAGGCGCATTTCTGGATAAGGTCAAAGGAGGGAGTTGTTTTGCTTCACTATTAATATTTGTTATGAAGATTTTATTTATTTTTCTTTTCAGTTGGTTTTTCAAATGGGAAGGAGGTAAGAAGAAAAAAGAAACAGAATGCATGTTAACATAAACAGAATATTAAACTTAGGGAATTTTTTTCTCCAAATAAGTTATTTGTGTTGGCAATTTAGAAGTAAGTTGAAAAAAATGTCTTCCTGTTAGATGCTTCTCCCTAGGAAGTATTTGTTTTATCTCAATCCATTAGAATCTGTGAAGAATTTTTACATGTAATGAAGAAAAAAAAAACAAAATAAAAGAATCTATGGAGAATGTGTGGAGAAGATAGAGAGGTCCAATTCTGTCAGAAATATCTTATTTCTGCGTATTCACTAAATGAAGCAATACCGGTACTATGCCTGATCTTTACTGGAAACTCCAACCCTCCGTATTCTTTCCTAAGTTGGTAACTTGACTTTCATTTTCCTCATCTGTGAAATGGAGATGATAATAACTCTGACTCATAGTGTGGTTGGGAGAATACAGCCCCGTAATGTTTATTTAATGCTTTGGAAGGCATAACATACTCTAGCTCTGATGAAGACATGAATGAAGCAAGGAGAGAAGAGCTACGTCATGAAATCTCCTGGAAAAGCCAAACGTATCCCAAACACTGGTGTTCTTATGAGGTGTGGAGAATGCCATCTCCAGAAACTAAGGACATCTGCCTTGATTCTAAACCTTAAGATGATGGTTGACTAAGGCCTTCTACACTTTCCGAAAGCCAGCATCTCCTAAGAATTCATTGGGAACACACAGGGTCTGAGGTAATGAAAGGGCAGAGCAAAGAATATCCTGATTCACTGCCAAATAGCCTGAGGCAATGAGACAGCAGAGTGGATGAGCCTTAGGACACTAGTGAGACCTGCTTCTAAGTAGCCCAAGGTAGCAAAAGAGGAGAGCTGAGAACAGCCCAACACAGGAGACAGAAGGGAAACCAAAGGCAAGGGGTGTGGAATCCAGCTGGAAAAAGAGGCTGCTATAATCCTCTCCACAAAAAACCATTGGGGCGGGGGAGGGGCGCAGCTGGGTAGCTCAGTGGATGGAGAGCCAGGCCTAGAGACGGGAGGTCCTGGGTTCAAATCTGGCCTCAGACACTTCCCAGCTGGGTGACCCTGGGCAAGTCACTTGACCCCCATTGCCTACCCTTACCACTCTTCTGCCTTGGAACCAATACACAGTATAGACTCCAAGACGGAAGGTGAGGGTTTAAAAAAAAGCCATTGGTCTTTTGCCTGGAAGTACACACTGAGGGATCTGTCACACCGCAAGCCCCAGAGACAACTGCACTGCAAGGTTAGAACAATGCTCTCTCCAGCACAGGAGCAGAACAGAACCTCAACAGATAGACAAGGTAAGAAGGGGGAGAAAATAACTAGAAAAAATGAACAAAAGACAAAGAAAAAAAAATAACCATAGAAAGTTACTTTAGTGACAGGCAAGATCAACTCAGCAGAGGACAAGAATGGCCAAAAAAGGGTAAAAGTATATTCAACATATAAGTATCCCTTTTCACCAAATATCCCAAATCTACTCATCAAGTTGCCATCTATCGCCATTCATTCTTTCCCTCTGCTTCAATTAGTCACAGGAGAGCCTGAGATTCCACCTTCATTTGTATTGATGGAGTCAAACTTGATGATGGCATCAAAAGAGGTCATGTAGGGCCCCTCTGGGGAAGACCACATGGTGGGGTGAGTGGGGAGCGGGGCAATAATCATGTAGGTACTCTGCTTTGTAAGAGGCTCACATTGACCCAGCAAAGTTTTCCAATGAATGTGGTTATTGGAAATCTCCTTTTTTCCTCTGGTCTCTCCTAGTCATAGAAAGTTTTCCTGTGTGCCCTCTGTAGGCTCCCTGGCTAGATCTTTATTTATGGTTGTGTAATTAGGATTTTGCTCCCGAGGGACTCTCTTTCCCAGCATCCCAGTTTCATATCTACGTTACATGCTGACGTAGGGAGCATATATTTTGTGTAGCTCCTCCCTCTCACTCTCTTTTCCCAATAACATGGCTGGGGGAGGTTGGGTGAGTGCCAGGCAGGAGAACTTTTCACACATGATCATACTTAAGTTTTGTACTTTGTTCTTAATTTTCTTCTACTTCAAGTGATTATTAATAAACCTTATAAAATGTAATAATTGGCATTGTTGGATATTAATTTAAATTTTACAAGGTAAAAAACGAAAGCTCTATTGACAGGATAACTGAGGTGGCCAACTAGGCTGGACTGCATGGTCAGGGCAGGGTCTACTCAGCTCTTTACAGAATTCATCCCTTGGAAAGACCAACATGTAGGAACTTGCTATTGCTTAAAATGAGTGACTTTTAAAAAGGGTGGCTTCAGAGAAGAACAACTGCTTGATCACATGGGTCGATGGGGATAGGATTGGGGATGCAGACTCTAAACGACCACCCCAGTCCAACTATCAATAACATGAAAATAGGTCTTGATCAATGACACATGTAAAACCCAGTGGAATTGCGCTTCGGCTACAGGAGGGGGACAGGAGGAGGGGAGGGAAAGAACATGAATAATGGAACCATGAGAAAATATTCTCATGTTTGATTAATCAATTAATTAATTAAATGAAATTTCATTGATTATTAATTAATTAAATGAATTTTTTTCAGATCACGCACACACACACACACACACGCACACACACACACACACACACACACAACAAAGGATGCTTTCATAGGAAGAGAGCAGGGAAATGATGGGACTGAGGAAACCAGATTTCTTGGACTCCAGGTTGGCTCTCTAGTATTTACATTCTTCCTCTTGGATTTCTGCTGCCCTCACCAGGCCCCTCCAGCTAGGTGTCCCAGTCAGTAGAATGCTGGCCTGGAGTAAGGAGTTCAAATCCCACAATTGACATTGACTAGTGGTGCGAAGACAGACAAGTCACTTAACCTCTGGCTTCCACACTTTTCTCAACTCTAAAATGAAGGATTATAGTGCCCAGCTCACAGAAGAGGGATTGCGAGGCTCAAATGAGAGCACTTAGCCCAGTGCTTAGCACACAGTGGGCATTTGCTTAATGCTTGTTTCCTTCTTTTCCACTCACTAGGATGGAGCTGGTGGAGGCCGGTCCCAAGGTCAGTCTGACCAGCTTGAAGCACTAGTTAAAATTAATATCAAGGGCAACCTTGAAAGAGAAAACACTGTCACACAATTTTCCTCCTTAGAATGCCTGCATATGGCAGAGTGGCCTCTTGGCTTTGGCCTTGGAGATTCCTATGCTGCTTGTGTAAAAAGAAGCCTAAGACTGTTTAAAAAGTACACATACGGGGGCAATTGAGTAGCTCAGTAGATTGAGAGTCAGGCCTAGAGTCAGGAGGTCCTGGGTTCAAATCCAGCCTCAGACTCTTCCCAGCTGTGTGACCCTGGGCAAGTCACTTGACCCCTATTGCCCACCGTGACCACTCTTCCACCTAGGAGCCAATACACAGAAGCTAAGGGTTTAAAATTTTTTTTAAAGTACACATACACACATTTATGTATGTTATCATGCACAACACACATGCATATATACATACATGTATGTGTGTATACATACATACACATGCTGGGTTTGGCCACAGATTCAGTGTTTTCAAACTCTAGTCCCCTCCTGTTGAGATGAAATGAAAAACACTCCAGTCAATGAGGGCAGCTAAGCAATGAATTAATCAAGGATTAGGCTATGTGTATATGTGTATGTATGCAAACATGTGTGTGTTGTGCATGTATGAACATTAAATGAATGACAAAGGGATTTACTTTGTATTTAGGAAACTTTTTTCCCATGAATCATTACCCTAAAAGGATGACATGATTTAAGAGTCCAAAGAAAAAGGAATCCATTTATGTTCCAGAATCGAAAAGAACCACGTGTGGGGAAAAGAAAGTCAGGATGAGGATGAAAAGGAACTTTCCCCACCGTGTCCCTTTTCAGACCTTTGATGCCATCGCTTGCCTCCAGTCTTCGTGACATTGAGAGGTTAAGCTCTTGTCTGTGGGTTTGAAGTTGGAGGAGAAAGACAGCAAAAGGCTGCGCTGCTGGAGCTGTCTGAGGAGCACAGGGGGGCTGAGGCAGTAAATGTCTGTGGAAAATCTGGCCACCAGAGCTGTCTCCTGAGTTCTACTTTCAAGCATTGTATTCTGGGCTTTCATCACAATCTGTACAGCCCTGAACTGGAAACATGGGAGAAAGGGAATCGTTTGAGCTGCCACTAATGAGGAAGCCTATCCTGGAGGATTTCAAAATGAATGATTAGTTCTCGCTTTGATAGTGGGACGAATGCCGCTCTGGACAGGTCCAATGGCTTACCCCATCGCTGGAACACAGAAAGGTGTTCACAGCTCCAAAGTCACCAGTGCAGGGACATGCCTCAACGCTGGCTTCGAGCTCAGAGTTCAAAGGCTAAGGAACTCGGCACCAATCTCTTCATCATTCAGGGGCCAGAAAATCACGTCAGGACACAGTAACAAGGACACTCGCCTTGGGGCCGGATGTATACTGGAGAAGCTGGAAACGCCATCCAAGCATGGGTTTAAATCCCTAAACCAGTGACCTGGAAGGATTCAAGAGTTAACTCAGAACCTGAAAGGATTGGACTTGTGCCTTGAGTGAAGCACATGAGCAAGATGCAGTTGTCCAGCCAAATCTCCGGTCAAAAATCTATTTTTTTGTGTTTAAGAACTTTGCAACACTGGCCATTGACTCCCCTCTTTGTCCTCAAAAAGTTTCTCATTAGTAACACATATCTTCCTGGCCATGTTCAGCAGTCTATGAATAATGGACTCAGCAGAATAATCTCATTCTCCTCTATGCAGAGCTGGTGTTTCTCCCTGCCCCCAACTTACACAGAGTCCTCTGATTTGAAGACCAGTGGTTTAATGGGGTTCTTAAGAGGGCCATAAGTTAGTGGCTCAGGTCACAGAGCCTTTTTCTTGACAGATTGATTCCTTAGCTGCTTTTGCCTGGAGTGACTGCAATTTTATTTCCACTGGATAGGACCATAGTGTTAGAACACGGACCATGGGGTCAAAGTCGGTATTTGTTCAGAAGGATTAATATGACCCACTTCTAGGAACTCAAGAGTGAGCAAATGATGCGACTAGGAAGAATCTCTTTTTTTCTATTTGATGTCTATTGAAAGTAAAAGTTGGAAAAGGAAAAAAATTGGATATGGAAAGAGAAAAGCTGACTAAGAAATAGGTGTCTGCGAATGGGATTTGGATTCTGAAGCATAGATTAAAATAAGGGAATGACAGGCTACTGTTCCGGGATGGAGGATGCTTCACTGAGACTTCTAAGAATGCATTTGTCTGTTGTCTCAAATAAAATACTAAAAAATATAGGAGTGGAGTTGAAAATGCTTTGATCTGTCCATCAAGCTACAAGGCTCAAAAGTAACAACAAAGAAAGTCACCAAGAAGTTCATGAGAGGAGTCAGTGGCAAGATCTATGGCCTCCACTGGGTAGAGATGAAAGAAAGAACTCAGTTTAGGCAGCAAGCAGTAGAAATCATGAATCCTAGCACATGTATGATCTCATGTGAGACAGAGTAAGATAAAAGTAACAACTGGAGAACGGATCGGGATGAGTTTATCTTTTTTCTAAAGAAACAAGATGGTAAGGGGGAGGGGAGGAAATATTGTCCATGAAGAAGGTATACTCCTGGGAGATATTCCAGGCATCAGGGATGGAAAGCATGGTAGAAAATGTTTGGGTGAAGGTGAAAGAAAGAAGAAATAGAAGTGACTTCATCACTGGAGTAGTCCACCTAGACAGAAAAAAAGTAAATGGATGAGCAAATTTGAAAACAGATTATGAGTCTGGCACAAAGGCATGATATAGTAGAGATGGGGAACATTAATTATCCAAACATCAGCTGGAGTTCTCTCTGTCTTTGACTCCGTCGCATCTCTGCCTCTCTGCTTGCTTCAGGAAGTCCAAAGCTCAAAGAGCTATGGTCGACGAAGAAAGTTATTGACAACAAAAAAAAGCATGCTGTTGTTGTTTGTTTGCTTATTTTTGCTCTATGGAGATCAAGTGATAGAAGCCTCTGGGGAGGGCAAGATGCAGAGAATGGGCAAAAGCAAAACAAAAGGCAGAACTGCTTATTTTCCATCTGCTTTCTCTAACAAGAATGGCCATTGCACCGAAAAAAAACAAAACAAAACAAAACATCATGACCAACAGGGGATTGACCCATGATAAGTAATGGCATAGTAAGAGAACCCCTACAATATTACTGAACTGAAGCTACCAGATCCAGAATGGCTCCATCTTTGGGTACTAATATAACTGCTGGATGTTATTGCTATTTGGTCTCAGAAATATTTATAAGCCCCAGAGAAAAGGCAAAGGTCTAAACTTTTGGAGAAGAACAAATACCCTGATTTTCAATAAAAAAGGAAAGACAATAGACCCCGCAAACTCTAGATAAAAGACTGGATGCCAGATACTTACAGACTAAAGCACTGGACTGAGTCTAGTAAAATGAATTTCATTAGCTATAAACAGAGAGTCTTGCTCTTGGGATCAAAATCAACTTCCCAAGTACAAGGTATCTTTAGACAACAATTTGTCTGAAAAAAAAAAAGATTAGGGAGGAGGAGGATTACTGGTTTAGTGGACTACAAACTCAGTATGACTCAGCAGTGTGACTTGATAATCAAAACAGTTAATGACAAATTGGGCTCCATTCAGAGAGGCATAACTTCCAAGAATAAAGAGGTGAGATTCATGATTTTACTCTGCTCTGGTCATATCCCATGTGGAATATTAAATCCAGCCTGAACATTACCATTTACAAAGTCAATGGATAAACTTCAGAAGATATTGAGGAGGACATCCATGATGGTGGAGAGTTTTGAAATCATGTTATATGAAGACCAGTTGAAGACACTAGAAATATTTAGTTTTTAGAAGAGAAAACTCAGGGTAGAAGAGAATGATTTGAAAGACTGTGATGTGAAAAAAGGATTAACCTTATTCTTTTTGGCCCCAGAAGGAAGAACTAGGAAAAGTTCAGTCTGATACTCAGTGGTGAGGGTTGGTGAAGAACAATAACAAAAAAAAAATGATCACAATGAAGCAACTACTACCACAACAGTTTAAAACTTCTCTAAGTATATGAGAGCTGTCCCAAAGGGGAATGGGCCTTTTGAAGAGGTAATGGGTTTTCCCTCACTTGAGATCCTCAAGAAGAGGCTGGATGAATTTATTTCAGGAATATTATAAGGATATTCCATTTGGGTGTTGATTGGATGAGAGAGCCACTTACATCTACGCCAACTCATGTATGATTCCATGAACATTTTTTGCTTCTCAAAAACTGTTCACTGGAGGGACATGAATGATTATTGTCATTTTATAGATGGGGAAAATGAGTCAGAGAAGTTAAATGACTTTCTCCATATTAGACAGCAAGGAAGAATTTGATCCTGGGGTTTCTGATAATTGGCTTGGTTTTGTCTCCATTATCCTACTATCACTTCAATAAGAAGAATTTGAGTTCTTTGAAGACAACAATCATTTAGTTATTCTCTTTTCATTTTGAACATCCAGCACAGTGACTGGAATATAGCAAATGCTTAAATGATGCATCTTGGCTTGGATTAATGGACTATATCAGAAGAACATTTGACAGACTATTGTGTCCATGGCAGCTCTGGGGACCATGATGCACAGAAATGCAAGTATTCATTCATTTTGACCAACAAAGAACTATATTCCATATATAGTACATCAGTCAAGTACTCCTCATCTTAACATCTATACTAAGTGCCAGGTGCTCCTTTTCTACATATCCATATGAGGAGATATAGGGGTGACCTCAATTTACACTGGTCTGGTAAGGTCTGAGCAATGGTATCAATCAATCTCAGTTTTCTTTTCCACAACACAGGTTGTTTCTCCTACTTTAAAGCCATTCAAACAGGCCAGGGAAAGGCCACAAGATAAATATGAGAATAGGAAATATCATTTTGGTCCTGATCCAATTAACTCCTGGCCCTCCCTCTGGGAAGAATGCAGCAGTCATCAGTTCCTCCACCGGTAATTATGGTGGATAAGTCAATTCCACAAATGGCATTTTCATTTCATTGTGTGTGCTTAGGAGAATGAAAGTGAAGGTTGACAGCTAGTATTACAGGGAAAAGAGATGAGAAACAGGATCTGCCATGGCATTTATGCTTGGGGAAGAAATGCTATCCTGTGAGTTGTGGGAAAAGAAATGAGCATCATGAGGGTCAGCACAGAGCAGGACATAACCAAATAACCAATAAGGCAACAGAAGATAAAGGAAAGAGGGAGGGAGGGAGAAATAAAGAAAGGAAGAGAGAGAGAGAGAGAGAGAGAGAGAGAGAGAGAGAGAGAGAGAGAGAGAGAGAGAGAGAAAGAGAGATGACTGAGGAATCCTAGATGTAACAGATGGAGTCGCATTTCAGGCATAGGAAGATTTTTTTTTTCTCCAGCAGTGAGACAGAGATGTGTCTATTCTGAGAATGACAAAGCAGAAAACAAGTGTCCTGATTGAAGTGCTGAGCTCATCCCCAAACTCCGGTGTAGGTTCACAGCAGAAAGGGGGGCCCTATCTATAGGGGGACCTGGCCCTGGTATGGACACAGAGTGATAGAAGATAGAAGAGCTTTTCTGGTCAGAGACTGGTGTTCATGCAATACAGTTGTCCTCTCATGGTATCCCCCATCAATAGAGACTGTAATGAGTTTCTAAAATGCTGAACAGAGATCATGGGATCATGGATTCTTAGCTGAAAGGGATCTCAGAGATCAACTAGTCTAATTCCTCTATCATACAGTTGAAGAAACTGAGGCTACAAGGCTAGCTAATCCTTCACTCAAGATCTATCTAGGAAGTGACAGAGGCCAGATTAGAACTTGGGTCATCTAACTCCAATAAACTTTATACCCAGCTGCCTCCTGTTAGGGAATAGCACCATGATGTGAAGGATGAGGGACTCACCTAACCCTTGTGTTGAGAGTGTTGAATGAGTGTCTGTTGCAGCAACTCCTGTCTACCTTCTTGCTAGTCTTCACATGTTTCCCTTCACCCCCTCCCCCAAATTCCATTATGCTTCATTGGCTCTGTGCTCTTCATCCTCACCTCCATTTCCTGGATTTCTGCAAGGAAGAGCTCAAAGCCTACTTCCTGTAAGAGGTCCTTCCTGGATTCCTGGAATGAGGAATTGTGCCGTCCCCAACAGGGACAATCATGATATTAATAACTTCTGAAATGCCAGTGCCTCCCTTTGAGCTGGGCAGCAGTTGACCCTGTATTTATCACGAGCATGCATTTCTGTTTGCCTGTTGGCTCTCTCATTAGACTGTGAGCTCCTAGAGGGCAGGAGTCATCGTCAGGCCTTTCTCCATAGGTCTATCACATGCTTATTGATTGACTGAGTAACTATGAGGAGTCCCACTGAAGCTAACATCCCAGAGATGCCTCCTGGTACACACTGTGATCACTTAGGGGTGCTCTCCAAATACAGAGCCAATGGCCATCATTGGCCACATTCTATTAACTGTCTCCAAAACATGCTCACCAGACAAAGGCATTGATTGGTATCAGATGCCATACTGTGCATCCCCTTCTGCCATCTGTTAGGAATCTGGTTCCATTGTACTATGGCAAATGGAAACCCAGAGGCCCTGCTCACAGGCTTCTAGCCAGAGATCCCTAATAATCATCTGTGGCCAGTCAGCAGGAAGTATTCATTATCTACAAGGTGCCAGGTTCTGGGCTGGTTTCTGGGGATACTGAGATAAAAAGAGAAAGTTCCTGCCCTCAAGAAGCTTCCATTCAATTTGGGGATGCTGCATGTCTGTATAAATAAAGACAAGGAGAAGGGAAGGGAAGCACTAGTCACTGAGGAAATCCAAAAGGACCACATGCCAGAGGCAGCAACAGAACTGAAATTAGAAGGATGCTAGGATTTTTCAAGGTGAAAGTAAGGAGTGGGGAACAACACCCCCACTTCATTGTATGGACAAGGAATTTGGGACTCAGAAAGGAGAAGTGATTTGTTCAAGTTCGCCTTGGTCTTAAATGGGAGATCTGGGCTTCGGACCATAGTCCTCTGACACTCAATGTCTCCCAGGGCTAAGCCTTGATAACCCAAGTGCTCCAAACTTCCTTGGTTCACAGGATCTTTAGGATCGCTATCATTTTCTCATAGGGCTCTCAGGCCAAAAGAAATCTCCAAACTGTTCCTCTTATTAAGTCATTATGTCCAAACAACCTACCAAGTATTTGTGTCCAAATGACTTACTCACTTTATAAAAAAACATAATAAATAGGAATTGAAAGGAAAATATTTTATTCCAATCTTAAATAGGCAGGACAATTACCATCATGGCTCTCCCCATTGGGGATGGCACAATTCCCCATTCCAGGAATCACTTTGACTCTGGGGTCAATTACAGTGGGAGAGAACAGGTTTGCTCAGCGATCACTTCCCAGTTCTCCAGCAGCTCATGACCACTATCTCTTGGCCACTCTTTAAGCCACCTTCTGGTCACCTTTTTCCTCACCCTCCAAGGAGGAATAGGCCGGTTGACTTCCTAGGGAAGGAAGCATAACCCCACTATGTTCATGCCCTGGGGCCACTATCCCCCCCTCTCCTAGCTAGGACTCTGCTTCCCCTCAGTTATCAGGTAATTGCTACTAACCTTAATTACCCAGGATTTGATGCTTCTGGCCTCAGAAACTCACTAGTTATGTGACCCTGGTCAAGTCACTTGACTCTGTCTGCCTCAGTTATTTAACTATAAAATGAGCTGGAGAAAAATGGCAAAGACTCGAGTATCTTTGTCAAGAAAACCCTAAATGGGGTGAGGAAGAGTCAGACGTGACCAAAACGACTGAACAACAACAACTGGCTCACGCCTACCTCCTTAGATGGGGAGCCATTTAATGATGCCTTGCTGGAGCCAAATCTATCTTTTCTCAAGCCTGTGATTTGACGGCTGAATGAGGCCGAGGGGTAAGTCTCTGTGTCAGAGGGTCCCAGGCTGCTGCCTCCCTCATCCTTGAATCTGCTCAAAACTATTGTTTCAATGCTCAAACCCTTCGGGTGTGTCAGGGGAGATGCTAAGCTTCCAGCCGAACACCTCTGTGCCCCTAAGTGTCTACCATTAATCCACGTTAAACGAATGCCCAGTTTTAGTGAACCGGTTCAGGATTCCATGAAGGAACCCAGAGTGGCTTCCTCCAGTTTCCCTTCTGATTCAGGGGCGGAAAACAGCAAGCCCACCCCCAACATGCTCCAGGCGAGGGCACTGCCTGGGTGGCAGCAGCAGCAGCAGCAGGCTGGGTGAAGCATCTGAATACAGATGTTTATTGCTGGCACATAATGAGACTGTGGGAGCCCAGCTTCAAGGACAGGGCATCAATTCCTGCCATCGTTGTGCTGTTCCTCTTTCTAACTGCCTCTTCCCATTTGCAGTATTGTCTTAATTGCTGTGGGACTGTTGTACACAGTGAGAGGCCTGAGTCATCACATCCTTAAGGAAGCTGAGCCATCACACCTCAGGAAAAGAGGAGGGAAGGGATCATGCCCAGGAGGGCGACCAAGCAGGATGGAGAAGGAAGAGCCTCTAGAAAGGCCTCCCTGCCTGGGGAGAGACTGATGCTGCTTGAGGGCAGGACTCCAGTGGGGGCTAAGCTTCCATAACAATTATGATTACGTTGATGATAAAGATGATCCCTGGCACACATGGGGAACTCTAAGGGACTGACAGATAGCATTGTGATAGAGGACTAGATTTAGAGTCGGGTTCAAATCATCCTCAGAGCCTTACTATCTGAATCACAGAAGCTCACTAACTCAGCCTTCCTTGGCCTCAGTGTACCCATCTGTAAAACGAGGCAGTTGCACCCAGTGGCATCTGAGGCTCTTAATCTATGATCCTCTGAGCTCGTTTGATGGCTGCAATAACGGAAGCATATTATTATCCCCCCTTCAAAGATGAGGAAACATGCTCAGGGAGGTGAGGAGCTTGCCCAGAATCACACAGCTCATATGTATCTTGGCTTTCCTGTTGCCAAGTCCAGCCAGCATCCTGTCCACCAAACAAAGCTGCCTCTGATGAAGGCCTGTCCAGGACTCTGTCCCCAGTCAGTGCTTAAGAAACAAGTGCCATCAGTGGTGACAGTGTGGTGTGGCCACACCATTGGATAAAAGCTCGAGGCGATGAGGAAGGCGTGCGGGAGGGAGCTACCAAGGCACAGGCAGTAGAAGCAGAGAGTGATGGGTCTTGTTTAGGTTCACATTGCAGTTGGGATTTTTAAGGGTTTTTTAAATGTGATGATGGGTGTTGTCATTCGGATTGTCGGGGTTGATCAACAGAACAGGATAAGCTGGTGGTGTTTATAGTTGGGGTGAGCATCTGACTATGTGCCCATTGGCACCGCGTGAAGAAGACTGAGGACCTTTCCTCATACCTCAATGATCCTTGCCTCTAATGACAGGCAAATTCTAAAGCCCTTAATCTATGTCCTTTGTCTTAACAGACTAGGCCCCTCTCCAATTATCCGTCCATTCAACTGGCCTCCATTTGTCTAGAAGCGATGCCTGAGCAAGCCCTGGACTTCTAGCTAACATAGATTTATGTGAACACGTCTTCCAGGGGTCTTGAGTCTTGTCGAATCTTCACTTTGGGGCAAGGCCTAAAATGTGAGGTAGGAAATGGGTCTCCATATCAACTTGCCACAGAGTTCTCTTCTGGACTACTGGCCTTTCTGGAAACAACTTGGTTTCTGCTACCTTGTTCTTCATGCCTGGTCTGTGAAGCCCGGGCTGCTTCCCAGGGGCTCCCTAGGTCTACGGCCTCCCTGGTTGATCCTGGGCCTCCTGCCCCTATAACTAGACTTCTCCTCATATTCGGATGTCTCTTCCCTCCGAAGGAAATCCTTTCCTCCAATGCCGTTTTAAATATAACTACAGCTGGAAAAAAATGCCTTTGACCTAGAAATCCCAGTGACAGGGTCCTTGAGTGGCAAGAGACTTCAGAGGCCATCTTATCCAACCATTTCATTTTAGAGATGGGGCTAGTGAATCCCACGAAATGTGGAACGAGAGGGCATTGTTGGCAACACAAAGCTTGGCCTCCTTATACTGGCTCCTGTACCACAGAGTGGGGTAACCTTAAGATGACATGATGACATGCCTCCCTCCCTCTCTCTCTCTCTCTCTCTCTCTCTCTCTCTCTCTCTCTCCTTTTTTCTCTCTGTCTCTCTGTCTCTCTCTCTGTCTCTCTGTCTCTCTCTCTCTCTCTGTCTCTCTCTCTCTCTCTCCTTTTTTCTCTCTGTCTCTCTGTCTCTGTCTCTGACTTTGTCTCTCTCCTCCATCATCCCCTGTCTCTCTCTCTCACACACACACCACATTGGGCAGAAGCCAAAATTTCTCCATAAGGAGTAGAAATGGGGTCAAATATTTGGAATTTACAAATTCGCTCAATAAGTATTTTTTAAATTGCCCATTTCTTTCAATTATTTGGAAAAGGAGACTAAGAGAGTTTTCTCAGGAGGCTCAGAAGGTAAAAGGCTTCCTAGAGAAAGATCACAGAGGGGAGAAGAAACCTAATTCAACTCTGTAGCCCAGTATTTCTTTCTCCAGGAGTCTCACCACCCCAACTCCTGTTCAGCACCTTTCCTGGAGTAAGTACATTGCAAGGACCCTTTTTTTCTTTCTCCCTCTGCCTCTGTCTTCCTCTTTCTCTGTCTGTTCCTATCTGTCTCTCTGTCTCTGTGTCTGTTTCTCTCCTCTCCCTTCCTTCCTGCTTCCCTCTCAAATTTTATTTTACTAAATATCAAAAAGAACAAAACTGGGCTGAGCAGGCTCCTCCTGGGAATCAGAAAGGAAGAACTAAAGAATTCTGAGCAAATATTTAGAAAATCCAAAATGTGTCAAAAACAAAGACGCATGACCACATCGTCTGGAGACTTCTCCTGCTCGTTTTGGAGTGAGGAAGAAGCCGCCCTGACAATTGGTTTGTTGCTATTGTGCTGATCTTGTAGGTTTTTTTAGTTCAAAGGAGAGCAAATCTGCTGACCACTGGCAAGTCTGTTCAAGTCAATTATCCCTTGCAGGCTCTCTTCCTTTGCCTGCTAATTTTGGGTGGGAAGTTTCTTGGGACCATGAAGAAGTTTCTTCTTACAGCCAAGACTGACCTGATTGGCCCAAACTCTTTGGGCCTCCAGGAATGAGAAACACCCTATTCAAGTGACATCTTCAGGACTCTGGAATGAGATGGGGCTTTGCATTAACAGGCCTCGAATTTCTCTTTCCAAGGGATGGTGTAGTCCCTTCCTTGTTGCATAGGCTCTGCACTGAAGACCAGCAATAGATGATTAGATATTCAGTTCTCCTTTCTGGTACCATCCCTTTCCTAGGCTACTGCTACACCTGGAATCCACTTCTCCATGTACATGCCATTGTGTAGTTCAGACCCTTATTGCCTCTCAGTGGATACAGGGACTCCTATATTGACCTGCCAGCCAGGTCTTCTAGACTCCAGTCTTCTTTTTCCCCTCTAAGCCATTCACTCTCCCCCACACTGCCCAAATCCTCCTCGGAACACAAGATTCTAGTCAGGTCATTTCCCTGCTCAAATGCCTTCTGTAATTCGATACTAATGATTATTGCTTTAGTCTGCCCTCCAAAGCCCTTCCCAATCAAGCTTAATTGGCCTAACCAGTTGAATTTTACATAGCTCCTCTCACATATTCTACAACCAGTAATCTCCATGCCATTCTCCATTCTTGTCCTACTTTCTGCCAGGTCTTTGCCCTCTGCCATCTTGCCTCTCAATGAGCCTTCATTTCAAGCATTTATTAAGTGATTGCTAAATGCCAGGCACTGGGCAAAGTGGTGGAGAGACCAAGACAAAGAATGCAACCATCTCTGATCTCAAGGAGCTCCCTTTCAAATGGAGTAGAAAATATGTACATGTGTAATGATGTAGGAAATAAATATGAAGAGAATAAATGCAAGAAATATAAGACACCAAAATGATCTCCTCTGTAGTATGGTATATAGAACGTTAGCTGAATTTGAATCCTGATTTAACCCACCCCTGACTGTGTCATGTTGGACAAGTCACTTCCCTTCAATCAATTTCATTTTCCTCATAATAGAAGTGAGGATGGAATAACACCGAATTCACAGGATTGTTGTGATGATCAAATGAAATGCATAGGCAAGTGCCTCGACAATCTTACAATGCTATATACCTGTAATCAATTACTATTATACAGCGGGGAGGAAGGAAGAATACTGATGGCTGAGGGATTAGGAAAAGCTTCCCAGGCTTGAATTGTATCAGGAAGGAAAAGAAGGATCCTAAGAGGCAGAAATGAGGAGGACATTCATACCCTCCAGCCATGAGGTGAGAAATGGAATCTGGTATGTGAGGAACACACCACGGAATATGGGGTGGAGAATAATAAAGCCACTGAGATCTTTTTTTTTATTTCAAGGTCGGACTCAGAGACCTCCTCCTACAAGAAGAGAAGCTTTGTGTCTAGGCCTATCCCACTGTCCTCTGCCTCCTGCAGACTACTTTGGGAGGGCTAGTAAGAGACAGAACTTAGAAAGGAGGTCAATGGGGAAATTTACCGCCAGGATGCTGACCATTCCAGTGAAAGGGCATCACCCTGTAAGGACAACCATGCCACTTTCTTCACTTAATTTCCATGCGGCTTTTGAACATGAAGAAGATGGAAGATGGTAGCTGCCCTCAAATTGACACAGATGACATATGGAAGATGGGCTGTATTTGGCATGATTGTCTTCACAGGGTGATGCCATGAACAATGAGTAGGAATTACACAGAGGCAGAAATCAGGAAAAAAATCAGGCAGCTAGTTGGCCCAATGGATAAAATAAAGGATTTTACATCTAGAAGAATTGAGTTTAAATCTAGCCTCAGAAACTTAGTAGTTTTGTGATCCTAAGCAAGTCCCTTAATCACTCTCTGCCTCAGTTTCCTCACAGGTAAAATGAGGATGATTCCACCTGCTTCCGAAGTTGCTGGGATGAAAAAAATGAGACAATGTTCAAGTGCTTTGCAAAACTGAAAATGCTATGTTGCTATTCAGTCATTTCAGTCGTATCCAATTCTTCATACCCCCATTTGGGATTTTCTTGGCAAAGATACTGGAGTGTTTTGCCATTTTCTTCTCCAGTTCATTTTACAGAGGAAGGAAATTGAAGCAAAATGTAATTTTCTCAGGGTCACATAGCTAGTGTCTGAGGTCAGATTTGAACTTGGGTCTTCCTGGCTCCAGACCCAGCACTCTATCCATTTTACCACCTGGTTGCCCCATTGAAAATGCTCTAAAACTATTTGTTGTGATTGTCGTTGTCATCATTGGAGCTGTCCAAAAACTGGAGTGGGCTCCCTTGGCAAATAGTGAATTTCCTAACTTTGGAAGACTAGAAAGTGAAGCCAAATGGCTGCTTGTTGTGGATGTTCTAGATGGACTTTTGGGTGAGATAAAGGTTGGGCTCTATGGCCACAAAGATGCCTCTATTCTGACATTCTACAAGAAGTCTGAGCTCATCCCCCTACCTGGAAGGAGACTTTTCCTGCTCAAATCCCTAATTGCATTCTACATCTCTCTTTTGCCTTTAACCTAAGATGATTATAAAGTTAAATTTAAATATGGAAAGGAAGTCAGAGACCTTCTAGTTCAACTCACTGGCTTTACAGATGATGGAAGTGAGACCTAGAGAAGTCCAATGATTTTCCCAAAGTTGTATAAGATTCAGTATTAGGTCCTCTACCTCCCAGTCCAGCATTCTCTCTGTGTCTCAGTGTCTCTGTCTGTCTCTCTCCCTATAGCAGTCTCAGGTTATTCTAATTTGCATTACCATTATTTAGGGAGGAAAGGACTGTGCTTGTCTCCTCTTTGTTTGCAGTTATCTTGCACAGAATCTCACACATAAAAGGTCTCAGGAAATGTTTTTGAATTGAATTGTTGATTGATTTTAGAATGGGAACTTGGAGCTCCTTGACCTCCATATGAGTGGGATGTTTCCCAGGGACCAAACAAGCATCTTTCTGCTAAACATGCATTCTTGTTCCTGTAGGCATTCCATTTAATGACATGGATCCTGTGGCCCAGAAATCCAAGAACATATGCCAGGATGTAGGGGGCCCCAAACTGTCCAGAAGCCCAAAGCTTTTAGTACATTTAGTGAAGCATCTTTCTTCGCCCACTTGAGATGTGGAAGAGGATGGAATGGATGGTCCAATGCCTAAACCAATTGAGATAAACCTAAAGGGGTAGTTTTTTTTAAATGTTATTCTGAGCATTTAAAATAGAAAATTTATTGATTCAAATCTGAATGTCAAATATTAATTTAAAATTGATTTTTCTCCCCTTTGGAACTAGGAACAAACATACCTGAATTTCCTTTCTTTTTTTAAGCATGCTCTAATTTCAAGAATGCCAATGAAGGACTGAGCAGAGGTGAATTTTCTTAACAGAAGAAAGAGGGATAAACAAACCTGGAGTCATGGATGGACTGCTAGGTGGAGCAAAGTCACAATGACTTCAAATGCCCTGGCATTTTGTTCTTAAATAACCTTCCCTGCTATTCCCCTTGGGACACTCTCAGCATTCAGTTTTCCAAATACTTCTGCCCCCTCTACCTAACCTGATACCATTCTTTGGCATAGTTTTGTTGTCCACAGTTTCATTGACTTCTCAATTTTTGCATTTCTAAATGTACACAGTACCTGGCACATGATGGGTGCTTGATAAATGTTTATGGAGTGATGGATCATCTATTGACTATTCATTTCTCCTTAAGCAGGTTAAGGCTCCTAACTTGCTTTTTTTGTAGGGGAAACTGCATTTGAATTTTCCTTCTTTACACAGTGTACATGAGTAAGAAGCAATAATTGAGGAGGGCAGGATTAGGGGTGAAAAAAGAAAAACCTGGCCAGGATATTCAAAGTGGGTTGGATACACTGACCTTGTTTATGACTCTAGAGGTCACTCAGTGACCAGGACAGATGCAAGGACCTAAGTTCTCATGTGGCCTTGCTTTCCCCAAATGGAAGGAAAAGAGGACAGCATGGACCTTGTCCTTTCTCTATATCCCCTCTTCCTTGAGGCTGGAATGCTTGGTTGGGGAGTGAGGTGGGAAATGAGGCGGGGGGGGGGGGTAGGTAGGCCTTTGCCCCAACACAGCCCAAAGAAACTTTCTATATAAAATAAAATGGAGGGTTCTTACATTATTTGTCTGGCCTAGAAAACAGACTTTTGTTCAAGAAATTCATGCTATTCATTGCTAGACTGAGACTACATTTTGCTTCCCAATATATTTGCTCCAATGAGGTGATAGTTACAAACTTTGAGATAACTATGCTCAAGGATGACTCAAGAAGATGAGGCATAGACAAAGAAATGTCACAGACTCAGAGCTGAAAGGGACCCCCAAAAGATTCCAGGATCATTCCCTAATCTTACAGATGAGGAAACTGAGGTCAAAGGGGATTAATGAGCTCTCTATGATTATAGAAGTTGCTAAGGAAAAGGAAATTAGCCCCAGGTGCTCACAGGACTCTCAAAATCCGCATGCTCCCCAATTGTCCCTCTCCTGTCATTGTGCCCCTTCTCCCCACTTCAGTTCTAATTCTGAGCACTCACCAGGTATCTCTTCCACTACACAATATAATTAATTCCTTTTGAGATTTGGTTACTAAACTCAGCAGGAGCAGGCTATTCTCTCAGGCTGGATGAGAGCCGCTGAAGAGGTAAGAGCAGCCAAGTGTGCAAAAAGTAAAAGAAACACTGACCTGCCCCTTCCACTCCTCTCATCGGGTCTCCAGAGTCCCTGCCCAAAGAGGGCCTAGAAGCCTCTGGCCTGGGTGTAGATTGAAATCCTCCAAAATCCTGACTTGGGAAGTAAATAAGTATGATGGTGGTTTGTTTAAAGGTTCAGGAGTCAACATAGAATTACGTGTTCTAAGCCAAGCAGCAATTAGATATCATCTGGGGATAGGCCTGCTCCAGAGGGCAAGCTGGAGCCCAAGAGACTTGCAAGGCAAGTCCCTTCTGTCTCTGGATTAACCCAATCCTTCCTCAAAGCAGAGGGTGTCAGAGCACTTAAAACCCAAGGAATCAATCAGAAGGAATAGAATCAATGCAGCAGACAGTAAGAACCTATCAAGTTATACAAGGCATTAGGGATACAAATAGAGAAGCAGCCCCTACTCTCAAAGAGCATGCATTCTTATGGGACAATCAAGCTTTTCTTTTTTTCTACAACAACCCTATAATCTAGGTATGTACAAGAACTAATATCACCATTTCACAGATGAGAAAACTGAGACATCAAGGAGCCAAATAAAGTGCCTACGATCACATAATTAAGTATTTGAGTAAATATTTGAAGTCGATTCTCCTGTTCCAGGTCTAGTACTAAAAGGATCTCAGAAATTTAGAATTTGGAGAAACCTTGGTGGCCATCTACTTTAGGCTAGATATAAAAAAATGCCATCTTCCATATGGCCAAACAGTGGTCCTTCAGGCCTCCAGAGAGGGGGCACCCATGACTTCCCAAAGCAGGCCCTTCTCCCATTCCTGGACAGTTCCAATTGTTAGAAGTGTTTTCTCACATTAAGTCTCATTCGGTCTCTCCGCAGCTTCCCCCCCTGCTGCTGATTCTGCCATCTAGAGCCAAGCAGAAGGAGGCGAACACACTGTTTCACAGTGTTCGATAGAGATGAACTGGAAAATGAACTGGAAAACTCCTCTACCATGCGTGCTTCTTTGCTTCTTCCAGTGAAGCTGAAGTAGCTTCCTGCAACTCTGATATACTTGGAGTTAATTGCCATGGCTTAGAATTGCAAGCTAAGTATGTAGGAGGGGGGAGCCATATCTGTTCATCTTCCAAACTCAGATCAATACTGGGATGGCAAACACCAATTAAAACAAGGACTTACAGAGACCTGCAGGATGTCATGGATTTTATTCACGAACGCTGATAGCATTTGTATGAAGAGCTTTCTCTTCCTTGGAGGTGTCAAATATATGAAATCAGAGACCATGTTCATTGTTTAGGAAGCCAAGTTATCAGTGGCACTCCTCTGGGGTGAAAGGGACTTCATTTAAGGGGATCCGTGGCAGGGGATAGAGGCAGGGCATTTATTCTTGTTAGAACCACAACCCCTCATGTTGTGGTTCTAACACAGACTGGGGGGGGGGGAGGTGCCAGTGTCCATGCCAATGCTACTTTGGGTATATCTACACCAAAAGCCCTTGACCACAGAGCCCAGCTGCCTTCTCCTAGCCCAACTCTTGGCATTATGGAACCGTTCACTAAGCATGCCTCTTTCTTCTTTAATAAATACTGATGATAGACAAAATAGCAGTGCTCAGCGTAAGTAGAAGGGGGGTGGGCAGAGCACAAGAGTACAAAGGATGAAAAATATTCTAAAATATGAGAGAATGACTTAGGGTGAACCACTTCCCTTTCCTGGACTTTCTCTTCATAATCAAGGTCAACACGACTACAATAAGCCTTTGACCCCAAAGGTAGGAGAGATGGCTGGTGCAGCCCACACGTATCTGGAGTTTATGGTCATCCCTCCAGCATTTCCTCTCCAGAAAAGCTTCTCATATTCTCTTGTGAAAATGTCGTCATTAGCCTATACAATCTTCATGACCAGCTTTCCCAACAACCCTCAGTGAGGCTGTTTAAGCGTAGGAATTCTCTTCTCTGTATTTGGAACTTTGAAACTATAGACTTGGAGATTTGGATCTGACCCAGTAAGTAGGATCAGAGACTTAGAGCTAGGAGGAACCTTGGGGAATCTGATCTTTTTGTGTTACAGCAGAGGAAATCAAGCCCAAATTGTGAAGTCATTTGACTAATGATTTTCAGGGAGTTAATAGCAAAGCTGGGACTACAACTTGGGTTTCTTGACTTGCAGACCAGTGTTTGCTTAAGTGCATCATGAATTCTTCCCGTAGAGGAAGACCATTTCTGCCTGTCAGGTTGTCCTCAAATCTTCATAGAATTAGAAATGAATAGCATGAATTATACCCAAAGAGTTATAAAACTGTGTATACCTTTTTTTAAACCCTTGTACTTCTGTGTATTGTCTCATAGGTGGAAGATTGGTAAGGGTGGGCAATGGGGGTCAAGTGACTTGCCCAGGGTCACCCAGCTGGGAAGTGTCTGAGGCCAGATTTGAACCCAGGACCTCCTGTCTCTAGGCCTGACTCTCACTCCACTGAGCTACCCAGCTGCCCCCCTGTGTATATCTTTTGACCTAGCAGTACTCCTATTAGTTATTTCCCAAGGTGATATGGGAAAAATGAAAAGCACATCTACGTTCTAAAATATTCATAGCATCTCTCTTTGTGGTGGCCAAGAACCCAAACTGAAGGGATGTTCATCAGTCAGGGAATGTCTGAACGAGTCGTGACACGTGATTGTGATGGAATACTGCTGCACTGTAAGAAATGACAGATGAGTTCATTTTGGAAAAAAAAAACATGGAAAGATCTACATGAAATCACAAAGAGCAAAATAAGCAGAGCCAAGAGAATATTCTATACAGCAATAAGTATATCATTTGAACAATGATTTGTGTGTGTCCACCTCCAGAGAAAGAACTGAGAAACAGAAGTAAGCAGGACATAGTTTTATAGATTTGTGTATCTTTTGTTCAGATGATGCCTTCTCTAATGGGGGAGGGATGGCAGGGAGGGAGGAAGGGAATTGGGTATTTTAATGTAACAAACAAACAAACAAATAAATTTTAAATGAGAAACAAACAAACAGTAAACATTGAACAAGTATTTAGAGTTGTTTAGCTTTTGAATCTTGCTGAGTGCTTGGTAATTATTTCCTAATGACTCTCTTCCAAATGCCTGCCAAGAAGAGACTCAAACTGATGTGACTTTGCAAATACTAGCAAGCCAACTCTTAGGCACAATGAACAAGCAGCTTTTGGAGGCCCCCTTATGAAGGCAATGGTGACAAGAAAGAGACGTTGAAGATGATTCAGATCCAGTGTTTGTGGAGTCTTTGCTGAGTGGAGAACACAAGTGTAAAGGTAGTAACTGGCATTCAGAGGCTCTTTTAAGTTCTGGAAAGTCTTTCTTCCCATGACCTTTCCAGTCCAATAGACAATTCAAGGATCACAGAAGGGAGGGGACCTCAGGTTCCATCTAATCAAAACACCACCAGAACAAGAAATCCCTCTACATCAGTGATTGGCAAACTTTTTAAAGAGGGGCCAAAGGAGAGGAAATGCTCCTCTGTCTGTCTGTTTCTAAGGCAACTCTTTCAAAGTTTCATTGTATTATATTCTACTCATTGTATTTGTCAGATTAGGAATAATGTCTTGTGGCCAGATAGAACATTTCAGGAGGCCACATCTGGCCTGCAGGCCAGATAGTTTGCCCATCACTGCTCTACATCATACTTGACAAGTGGAAATCCAGTCTCCATTTAACTACCTGCAGTTGAGGCAACTGACCACCTCCCCAAGCAACCCATTCCAGTTTTGCACATTTTAGGAAACATATTCTAATATAAATCTAAATTTTCTTTTTTTTAGACCATTTCTACTCACTGCTCTTGAATTGAACAAAAGAAATAGAAATCCCTATTTCACTTGTTCTTCCCCTTCGCCCCATAAAGAAGTACTATTACAAAATACAAAGGGAGACTAATCCTATCAGATTTTGCAATATGCTCGAAAGTGGGAATAATCAAAAATACCTACTCTATAATGGTGAACAATAGAAAAGGAATTCAAAAATAGAAATAAACGTAAATAAAATACAGCTGCTCGACAAACCCAAGATTATGCAACATTAGGGAAAAATAGAGTCCAGAAAAGCGAATAGCAGTGTGGCAAAAATGATGTCTATAATCACTCCTCTTGGGACATGTTAGAAAACTTGCTAGTTGAATAAGAGAGCTAGATATTGACTTTGATAGGAAGAAGAAAATATACACATTCACCTCAACTATGAAAGAATAAAACTCTTAAGGAAACAAACGAAATTGTTAGTGAAAAAAGACGATTCTGATTGCAAATATAGATTCAACATATCATTTTTAGCATCTTGAATGCCAGAAAACAAAACATTCACAAGAAAAAGAAAAGAAATCACACAGTAGGTTTAAAGACATTTTGGAAAATAAAGGCTAATAGAAATTTGACCTCCATATATGAAGCTGACAGATTTATAAGAATAATTCTGATTCTCCAATGCAAAAATGATCAGACTACAAGAAACATAAGTACTGAAAGAGAGAACAAATGATAAAAAAAATCACCTGAAAAACTATTCAAACTCTTTGACAATCAAATACTAAAAACAAAAGAAATTTAAAGTACTATAAATCTAGAGTTAAAATAGTAAATCCCTAGAAATAGAGTTAGTGTGGAAAATGCCATAGAAAACTAGCCTGAAAGTCCAGCCTCTGACACACACAGGCTATATTACCTTGGCCAAGTCATTGAACCTCTTAGTGCCTCAGACAACTCTCTAAAATTCAAAGTTGTGGGGTAAAGGCTCCTCTCCATTAATAGAAGGAGTTTATCCCCGGTGCTTTCCTACCTCAATGAAATGATGAATCTGATTCAATCAATCAATCCCTTCCAGCCTCTCCTGCTTCATTTCTTCTTTTTCACAGCTATCTGAGCAATTTTACTGAAGTTTAGGTCTGACCAAGCCTTTCCCTTCCTCACTCCATGGCTCCTCATCATTTCCAGGATCCAATACACATTCCCCTGGTTGACAAGAGAAGCCCTTTACCAACTGAGCACAAGGTCTGTCTGACTTTCTATCTGTCTGTTTGTTTCTCTCAGTGTCCGTCTCCCTCCTCCCTTCCTCTCCCTCTCTCTCTCCCCAGATTTTCACTGACCATTTCAAGCTCTGGCTAAACTGCCTTTCTTGCTGTGTCTCACACCTGGCACGCCTTAGACTCCTTGCCTTTGCAGAGACTCTCTTACTTGTCACTAGACTATTCTCCCTCCTCTATGAGAATCCTGCCCTCCTTAAAACTCCACTGAAGTGTTGCTGTTGTTCTTCTTCTTGTTTTTTAATAATAGCCTCACCTTCTGTCTTAGAATCAGTGCTGTGTATTGGTTCCAAGACAGAAGAATGGTAAGAGCCAGGCAGTGGGGGTAATATGACTTGCCCAGGGTCACACACACAAATCTGAATCCAGATTTGAACCCAGAACCTCCTTGGGACTGGCTCTTAAACCACTAAGAAATCTAGCTGCCTCCTCAGATACTTTTCTTCATAGGAAGCCTTCCTGATCTCCCCTGGAAGCTATGTCATCCTCCTGAAATTATTTTAATTTACTTGGTATAAATTTGTATTTACTGACATGTAATCGTATCAGAACATAAATTCCTTGAAGCAAAGGATTATTATGTTTATGTCGGAGGTTCTCAGGTGTCTATCACAGAACCTGGGACTAGAGGACTTAATAAATGTGAATTAGATGTAACTGAATACAAAACAGACGGGTAAAAAACGATGTATAAATGTCAGCGGCGCTGTGGGAAGCCCAGCCTGTGGCGCCATGACATTGTTGTCACCAGAGCGGAGATGGATTTGGCACAATTTGTTCTGAATGTGGGATCTGTGGACGAGGGAGGGGGGCAGGTATAGATTCTGGAGAGTGGCTAAACTTAGAAGGTAAAAGAGATAGGAAGAATCTTTCTTTTTCCCTTTTCCCTCACAACTAACCAAAAGCGAACATTTCTTCCATTTATTTAAAAACATGCTTTGGAGAAGGGGACCACCGGCTTCCCCAGCCTGACCGCCCGAGGAGTCCATGAAAAGAAAGCTAGAGAAGGCTGAGTGTGTGTGTGTGTGTGTGTGTGTGTGTGTGCATATGTGTATGGTGTGGTGTGTGTGTGTGTGTGTGTGTGTGTGTGTGTGTGTGTGTGTGGCGGTAAAGAATCTTCTCTAGGAAGATGGTCATCGAAGAGTTGTTTGTGATTCAGACAAATTCCTAGAAATAACCTTTTAGACTTTCATCTCAGGCCTGGTCACAGGCTCCCTGACTAAAGCGCATTCTGTTAGTGTGACGGAGGGTGAAGAACATAAAGAAATCTGGAAGCGCAGAGCTCACACAGGCAGAGGGAATTTGGGGAATCCACCAGGGAATGCCAGGCTCAATACTAGGTAACTAAACAGATGGGGAAGGGTTCGGAAGGGACACGGCAAAGCTGCAATTCTTGCCTTCTATTGATCGTTGCTGTTGTTCATGTTTGTCGATCATCGCAAGGTCAAGATTTGCCTTTTCGAGGTGGGGAATATTACTTCTTGGGTTACTCATTGGGCTGGATTGTTATTAAGTGTGCAATTTCTTTCAGCTTCGAAATCAAATAAACAGAACTGTTGGTAACAACAGACCAGATGGGCCCTTAGAGGAACCTGACAAGTGTGGGCTGAAGACAGAATATACATCCCTCCTGTGGATGAAGCTGGAGTCTCTTAGGCGGAGAAGTGCTTCTCAGTGGATGGGGACAACATCAAAGATCCCAACTCAGTTTCTGTCGTCTTCAGGCTTCCCCCACCCCACCCTCTCCCCAAGACAAAGCTGCCTTGGAATTCAGAAAGAGCCATCCACAAGCAGCTAAGGCAGCCTGATTGCAGAGGCAGACATATTGGAGGAAACAATCTTTTGTTCTTCTGCCTCCTCAGGTCTGCTCAGAATAGTCAGGGGTGACCCAGAGCCTTCTTTCCAGGGACCAGATCACATTAAGGGCCCAGCTCCATCCTGCCCTGTAGAGAGGCATCTGCTTGTTGGGTTTGCTAAAGAAAATGATAATAGACCCCCAAATGCAGGCAGACCCTGAGCATCTCCAGCCTGCAGCCTGCTTGCTGCCTGGCAAGATGTTGATCCCAGAAACATCACCAAAAAGGGAAAACAAAAACAAAAGCAAAAACAGCCTGATGCTTCTTTGTTTGCTTTTTATTTAGAACGTTCCATTAGATTTAAACAATAAATATTGTAAATCTGTTATATCTTATGATGGGAGTCAGCTATCTTTGAATGGACAAGTCCTATTGCAACTAGAAATATGATCAGCTTTGAGGCCCAGGGAAAATGACCCATCCTGGTCCCATCCATCTGTTGCCTCTGTGGAACACAGTGGGGCTGCCACACGGATTAGGGGTGATGCATGGAGTCACTCCAGAATATCTCATCAATCCATAGCAGCAAAATGGGAACACCAAGGCAATGGGGGAGGAGGAGCTGTCATTTAGAGACAAATATTTTGTTATTGAATCTTAAGAAAAAATAATCAGCTTTCCCCTTTCATCTTAGAGTCAAGACTCTATATTGCTTCCAATACAGGAACTGCTTTGATTGGGGAATGGCTGAACAAATTGTGGTATCTGTTGGTGATGGAATACTACTTATGCTCAAAGGAATAGAGAACTGGAGGAATTCCATGTGAACTGGAAAGACCTCCAGGAATTGATGTTAAGTGAAAGGAGCAGATCCAGGAGAACATTGTACACAGAGACTGATACACTATGGTACATCGAATGTAATGGACTTCTGTACTAGAAGCAATGCAATGCAGGATAGTTCTGAGGGATTCAAGAAAAAGAACTCTATCCACATTCAGAGAAAGAACTGTGCGAGCAGAAACACAGAAGAAAAACAATGGCTCGATCACATGGGTCGACGGGGATATGATTGGGGATGTAGACTCCAAGGGATCACCCTAATGCAAATATTAATAATATGGAAATAGGTCTTGATCAACGGACACATGTAAAACCCAGTGGAATTGCATGTTGGCTATGGGAGAGGGTGGGAGGAGGGGATGGAAAAAACATGAATCATGTAACCATGGAAAAATGTTCCAAATTAATTAATTAAAATTTTCAATTAAAAAAAGAGACGCTGTATTGCTTCCAAGGCAAAAGAGCCGTAAGGGTTAGGCTATGGTAGTTAAGTGACTTGCCCAGGGAAATGACTGAGGTCACATCTGAAACCAGGATCTCCTATCTCCAGACCTCTGTTATAAAATTTTGATTGATCTTTTAACAGTTTTCTGTTTGCTGTCCTAATTTCCTCCTTAATGGTCTTGGAAGAGTGTGGCTTGATTAGGTCTCTTACCAAGCTCTGCTAGTTTAGTAAAGAAATGTAAAGAAATATGAAACAAATAAAATCAAACAAATTAAAAATTTAAAAAAAACAAAGCCCAATCCTTTTTTTTTCTTTGTTTCCCTTTCATTTAGAACTTTTGACTATTTAAAATTATAGTTTATTAGATTTATTAAATAATAGAACTTATGTCAAAATTATTTATAATTTTTTCCTATTTATTCTTCATAGTGCAGAAGGCTACATAGCTCAGAATCTCTTGTAACCCATCCTCTATGAGGTTTCACAAATGAGTTCATATTTTAAGATAATGCTGCCTTTTAACTTCTGTTTAAGGTAGTCTGACTTTCTGTCTGTCTGTCTATCCATCATCTATATATGTATGCCTCTATCTTTCTATCTATCTTTTGTCTTGGTGTTGTGGTGATTACTTTTAAGTGGTTTAATTTCCTGAGGCAATAGTGCTAAGTCCTTCTGAGCTCTGTTTTTCCCCAAATGTCTTACTCTGATGCTGCATCAGGGAGTGAAGGTGACTTTGGGATTGTAAAGGTTAAACTAGCAGAGCACAAACTGAAAAGGTCTGTCATGGGAGGAACATTTCAAATCCAGTCTGAGGGACAAACTCTGTCTCCTCTTTTTCAAAGTCCAGCCTACGTCCAGAAATGTTTAATAGCAATAGGAAGGCAGTGTGAGTATGAACTCATCAGCTGTTGAACCGGCAACAGACTATCCTAAAAAAATAGGGAGAACTGCAATTTCCAAAAATAAAAAAGTATTAAAGTGTATTTTTGACAAGGTCATGGAGAATAGCCCTATGAAACTATGAGCCTTAAGTCTGAATTGGAAAAATAGTGTCACCATGTACACAAGAGTATTAGGGTCCCTAAGATTCAAACCACATTAGAGTTTCTTCCATATTTGTAGTTTGTTATTTCAAGTATATATGCAAGGGTTTTTTCATCACTGGAGTCTTAGTCACCAATTCTCTTCTTTCCAATCTCTTCAACCATCCCAATTTTACTCAATTTACCTTAATAGGAATTCATGAACAAAACACTTAATGCAAAAAATACGTCACACACTATTTTTATATAAATAAGAAGCAGTGTCAGTATAGTCAGCCATGGAGAGTTGTCTGCAGAATTAAGATCTGATCCATAATGGCTATGTGACCCTAGACCCTAATTCATCCAGTCTCTCAGGACCCAAGATCCCATTCTCAAACTATAAGTCATAGAAAAGTTACTGATCTGCATCAGGGAAGAGAATTCTGACAGTACAAGTCCCCCATATCAGTTTAATCATGACTTCCGTGATTTCATTGGTTTAAGGAACCTTTGCAGAGGAGGCTATCACTACCCATAAAGAACTGCAAATATTCTGCAATTCATCATCTGAGAGAGTTGCCTAGGAAAAGCAAAGGTTCAGTAACTCACCCATGGCTAGTCTCTGGACTCTTAGCAAGAGGCCAGGCTTCAGAGATTTCTTTGTACCATGGAACTTCTCTTCCAAGGAGAGCAACAAATGAATAAGCTGACTATACCTTCTCTTGTAATTGTCTTCTCCCCAACCTTATTTCAATGGCACTGTTCAACACAAATAGCTGAATGAATTGTGCATACATGTTAGTATATGTGTACACACATATTTATATGAGTAATTCAATGGATTTCATGCTATTCATTTGAGTCTCAAAACAAATCCTGGAGGTGGGTATTATCTTGTATATAGATAGAGATGTCTGCCAGTCTATCTATCTATGTCTCTATGTCTCTATGACTCTATGTCTCTATGTCTCTATCTATCTATCTATCTACCTATCTACCTATCTATCTCTGTCTCTATCTGTCTATCTATCTATCTGTCTATCTATTTGTTTGTCTATCCATCTATCTATCTATCTATCTATCTATCTATCTATGCATCTATCTATCTCTCTGTCTCTATCTATCTATCTATTTTTATGTCTATCTATCCATCTATCTATCTATCTATCTCTCTGTCTCTGTCTGTCTATCTATCTATCTCTGTCTCTATCTGTCTGTCTGTCTATCTATCTGTCTGTCTGTCTATCTATCATCTCTCTCACTATCTATCTTTCTATCTTTCTATCTGCCTGCCTGTCTGTTGCATGGCAAAAAGCTCCACCCAAAACACTACATTGTCTTGACTTACTGCCATGTGGCCATTTACTTTTCTCTACCCTGTAGTGTTTGATGAGACATGAAGGCCCCCACGGATCTGGAGATATCTTTTGTCCCATGAGAACTCCACCATCCCTGATATTTCTGGTGGAATAATGCTTACAAAGCAAATTTAGTGCCCCCCCCAAAAAAAAGTAACCTCTGAAAGAGGATTTTATCTGTCTCAGCAGCAGAAATCTATCAAATTCAACCCTAAGCTCTTTGCTGTGAATCCCATTCAGGTATGACATCCGTCAGAATCTGTCTCGCTAAAGGTGTGGCTTTACTTCATTTACACATGTCCCGCTGACCCCATTGGTGAGGTATCTCTTATGGCTGTCACTCCTCCATGAGCAATGGAAATGCTTCAAGGTGATTAATTGACCAATGAGATAATTAATTATCCATGCACTCCACCAAAATGACCAGCTGACATTTATTAATGCTTTCCATTTCCTGAGGTCAAATCATAATTCTTAGCTGGAGTCTCTAACCCTGGTTGTAGTTAAAAATAAAGAGTGGAATAAACAGCTTCAAGGTTTTTTCATTATCCAGGAAAATCCCCAGGGAAGGCTTCAGTGTAGCTGCAAGGTTGCAAAGTCCTCCTGTCCCAGCAATTAGTATGACAGCTCTAGGCATTTCAGCCTCAACTAAATATGAATCGGAATTAATGTTGGAAGGGAAGAGATATTCTGGAAATTTGACTTGGACTTTCAGATCATGATATACTGTCATGGTCATCTCCTTCCTGCTGACCATAGACCTCAATCAGTCATGAAGCAATTCATCAATCAGAGCTTATTGAGTGCCAACCAAATGCCAGGCATTGTGGGAGGCAGTAAAGATACAAAGCCCTCAGGAAGATTTCATTCTGCTGGAGAAAATGGCATACGCTGGAATGATGAATCCTACCTCAAGTTTTAGGTATGGCCAGATTTGGAGAATCATCAATCGTGCAATGGGCAAGGACTCTTGGATCCATAACCCAGATGCTGTATTCTTCTTTCTATGATTTGTCCCATTTATGGTCAAAGAAAGCCTCGAAGTTTACAATGGAACTAAGACAATAGATAGAGATTCCAATAACTTCAGCTCTGGGGGCTGCAGACATGTGAGACACCCACCACGGCATCTCCCTGATACCAGCAACATTCCAGCCTGCAACTATTACTAACTGCAAATTCCCCTAACATTACACCCACTTGTCTAGACTTCCACTGATTACCCAAAGCTGGTTCTTTCCCACATTGTTGAGTCATAGAATTTTAGTACTGCAGGGGATGTTAGAGGTCACTTGGTTTACCCTACTCTGTTTTCTCCCTCCTTAGAACAAGTGTGTTCTAGTGGGTTTCGTGCTAGACTCAGAGGCAGGAAAATATATTCAACTCCCTAGCTGTGGGACTGTAGGGAAGATGTTTAACCTCTTGAACTCATGGTATTCTCAATATAATGGGTATAATGACTGCTGTGAGGATCAAATATGATCGTGAAGGTAAAATACTTTGTAAATAATGAAGTTCTATAGAAGGGAAAAAGCTGGAGTTAAGTGACTTGTGTATGCCATCAAGTGAGCAAGTTCATGGAATAGCTAAGCTTTGAATGCATTCCAATCAATTAATGCATATTGAATGCCTAGTCTATGACAATGTCTATGACAAATGCCTAGTCTATGCCAGGGGAAGAAGAGAGAAAGACAGAAATGATTCCATCCCTTTCTGCCCCTCAAAGAACTTGCCTACTATTGCACAGGATGGTTAGCTAATTCCTTTTTCTCACAATCACTAACCTGGAACCTTACTTTCTCCTTCCCACTTCCTTCGAGCCCTGCCATTTGCAACAGACCCAGATATCATGATGGAAAGTAGCTACCTCATTTCACATGGCAACAAATTGAGATCCAGAGAGAAGTGACTTGTTCAAGTTCACACAACACAGAGAGTAAGTGGCAAAGAGCAGATTTAAACCCAGGCAGAACTGTACAGTGGAAAACTCATTGGCTCTTTGGGTAGGGAACCTGGGTTCAGATTCAATCCTAGGTATATGGTATTTCCCCTGCTGGATCCTCCATTTGTTAGATGAGCATGTCTGCACTGGAAGATCTCTGAGGTTGTCCTAACTTTAGACCAATGATCCACAGCTCCAGAATCAGCATATTTTCTATATCCCCACCCTGCCCTGACATTTGTATGGTCTGTGCTATTGCCCAGATGCTTAGAAGCACTTTACTACATATAACAGGAGTGTGTGTGTGTGTGTGTGTGTGTGTGTGTGTATGTGTATGTGTGTGTGCTCACACACTGCTGTAGTGATTTATTTGCCAGGTACTACGCAAAGCATGGAGATCCAAGGGAAACCACCCCCTCCACCAAAAATAAAATCTTGAATTGCCCGTTCTTTCAAGGAACTCTATTCTATTCTATTCTATTCTATTCTATTCTATTCTATTCTATTCTATTCTATTATATCATATCATATCATATCATAT
>NC_058132.1:642733307-642746548 GCF_016433145.1 Gracilinanus agilis | reverse complement strand
TCTATTCTATTCTATTCTATTCTATTCTATTCTATTATATCATATCATATCATATCATATCATATCATATCATATTATATTATATTATTATATTAATATAGGAGATAACTTATTATCAAATATGAATCCACCAGCATATTAAGGCTAGCTGGAAGGTAATCTCACCTAGGATGCCAGAGAAAAGACTCTGACCAAAGGAGGAATTTGAGCTGAGTCTTGAAAGAAGTCTGAGAATCTAAGACATAGAGTTGAAAGGGCTGAGTATTCCAAGTCTGGGGAGCAGCTCTTCCAAAGGCATGGAGGTCGGAAATGGAGTCTTGCGTTCCAGGAACAATCTAATTGGATTATAGAGTACATGGACCGTAAGAGGCCTGGAGAGGTAGGAAGAGGCAGCTGGGTTGTGAAGGGCTTTGAAGGCTAAAAAGATGAGCTTCTATTTTCTCTCAGAGGTAAAAGGGAATTACTGGAGGAGCAGAGTAATGTAACCTGCCTTGTGCTCTGGAAGGCCACTTTGGTGGCTGAATGGAGGATGAGTTGGAGTGGGAAGAGAATTGAATCAGAGAAACACCCCATCAGGGATTCCAATAATCTAGGCATGAGGTGAAGGGGGCTTGATCTAGAGCTGTGGTTTTTTTAATGAAAATAAGGGAAACCCAATGAGAGATATTGAGAAAATAGAAATGACAAGAATTGATGATATGTTTGTGTGCTTGAAGAAGTAAGAAGGCCAGTCAACCCCTTCCTGGAAACCATGTGAGATGTTGCCCCATGGCTGAAGAGGGCATACGATTGCTGAAAGCTACACTAGAGGTAGAAGGAAGGGAAGAATGCTTCCTACTCTCTCATCCACAAGAAGACAGCACAGTCTAGAGGAAAGATCATTGAAAATGGAGTCAAAGGACCTGAATTCAAATTCTGAATCTGCTATTTATTAGCTGTGTGACCTTGGGAAAAACCTTTACCCCTCTCTGGTCCTCAATGATCTCCTCTGTCTATACTTGATTATCTCTAAACTTGTTCCCAGATACCAATTAGAATCTATGAGTCTTGGAATGCTGCTTCCTCTGCCTCAGTCTGTAGGTCTTGACCACTCAAGGAAGCCTTCCCTGATAACTTCAGCTCGGAGCAATCTACATAACTCTTCTCAGATCACCTAGAAAAACAATGTCTGAATAACATATTTGGACACATTCAACTTCATCATGGATGCACACTTGTCTGAGAAGAGCCAACCTTTCGCTTGTCTCCTCTATCCTCACCAGCCTCCAGCCTGCTGTGGCCCATCACCCAGGGGCTGATCAACTGTTTCTTGAAAGAAGTGTGAGGAGATGTAGTTTATTTGTAGGCTACTGATGTAGATGCCACCTAGGTGTCCTCTTGGACTCCTCATTATTTCTCATTGCCACTCCCCCCATATCCAATGTTGCCAAGATTTCTCAGTGTCACCTCTGCAGCATCTTTCAAATACATTCCTTTCTGTTCCTTGAGACAGCCCCCATCCTGGTACTCACAGCTGGATTAACACAGTGAAGGACTGCCTGCCTCTTGCCTCTCCCCACTCCATTTTATCCTCTATTCAGCCTCTAAAGTGATTTTTCTAAAGCAGAGGACTGATTGTGTCACCACCTTACTCAATAAACTCCAGTGGCTCCCTATCGCCTCTAGGATCAAATTCAAAATGCTCTGTTCAGCATTCAAGGCTTTCATCACCTAACCTACTACTATGTGTCCAGTCTTTCTATATCTTACTCCTCAACAGGTACTCGTTGATCCAGTGACACAGGCTTCCTGGTTGTTTCCCAAATAAGATCTATCTTTCGCCTTTCCAGATATTTGCTCTGTCTGACCCCGTTCCTGGAATATTTTCTCTCCTCCACTCTGATTACTGATGTTTCTGGCTTCCTTTAAGTCCCTACTAAAATTCTACTTTCTACAGGAAATCCTCCCCAGCCTCTCTTCATTCGAATGCCTTCCCACTAATTTCTTTTCTATTTATGCCATATGTGGTTTGCTTTGCATATATTGCTTTGCTTCTTGTCTCCTTCATTAATTAGGCTGTTGAGCTCTTGAGTACAGGGACTGACTTTCACCTTATTCTGTAACCCTAATGCAGAGCACAGTTCCTGGCACATAGTAGGTGCTTATTCAGTGTTTATTTTGTTTGATTGATAATGAGGAATATATTCTACCGGTGAGCATTGGTGGCCAGAAGTACCTGGCTCTTCCCGAAGACACCCAGTTTGGCCAAGAGTAGAACCATGTGTATTGGCTTCACTGAGGCAGAAGCCTCTACATTTGGCTAATGCATAGAATGTCTGAACAGACGGGGTGATGGTGAGAATACTTCTGAGAAAAAAAAAAGATAAAATGAGCCCCATGTGGACAAAAGCCTTCAGAGCCTGAAGAGAAAGGTCTGGAAGGTAGGAAGAATAAGAGAAGCAAAAGAGATGGAAGGGAATCCTATTACACCATGGCCCTTGTTTGTCAGATAAGGCATCAAAGGCTATGACAAGGGACTTTTAACAGTCTCCTAAGGGCTACCTTTTTGCACAAGATGAAGGACAAAATGTTGGCTACGTGATGGTTCAATTTTGTAGATTCTAGACTGATCAAATCACTGGATCCAAAGTATAAACATGGGAGAAGGTCTCCATTGTTGTGTCTCCTAGATATGTCTTCAGTCTGGTACTGCTGCATATGTTTATCTGGGACTTGGAGAAAAATATGTGTATCCCTATTAAACAGACAGATAACACAAAGATGTGAGGAATAGCTAACATGTGGAATGAGGGAGTCAGGATCTCTTCTCTCCTTCACCCCCCCCAAACAAACAAACAAACAAGCAAACATGATCAGCTACAGAAGAAGGAATTTAATAGGAATAATTTTAAAGTCTTTTGTTTAAAAAAGTCATTAAGTTCTCAAGTATATGATACGGAATGCATGGCTGGATAAATCATAGAAGATTAGGATTAAAGAATGAGAAGCAGCTTTGAGATCCAGTCATGAAAGGACAGAGTGAAGGAAGTGGACCCTTAAGTCTGGAGAAGAGCAGACTTAGGAAATGCCTGTGAGGTGCCTTTGAGTGTTCAAAAGGAGCTTTCCTGTGGAGGAGGAGGACTTTGACTTGTTCTCCTTGGATCCAGAGACCCAAACTAGGAGCCAGGAGCGGAAGTAGAACAGAGACCCATTTAGACTTACTGCCAGGAAGCCCTTCCTTACTTTGAGAAGAGCTGTCCAAAAATGGAAGTGACCACCTCCAGAGGCAATGGTTTCCTCTTTGCCGATGGGCAAGAGTTTTGGCCAAAGGCAGCAGGATTCCTTGTTGGAAAGGGAGGATTTCTTTTCCTTTTCGTTTTCTCTTGTTTTGTTTAGTTTTCAAGAAGGGGCTGAGCTAGTTATCTCTGAGATCTCTTTCAGCTCAGAGATACTATGACATCAGCAGATTCTCCCCTACCCCCTCTCTGCCAAGGTGGGCAAGACAATTCCACCATTCAGACAGGAGGGGAGTATCTACTTGAGGGGAAATTTCTCTTTTAGAGAACCTCTGTGGTCCTTTTTGCTTTTTTTGCTCGAAAGGATTCTTAAGAGCAGGATGAGCTCATGAAATTCATGTGGATGAAACTCTGAGCCTTTGCATATCCTGGATCAATCTCATCAGGCAAGAATGACATCTCCTAACATTTCCTTCTACTAGCTCTTGTCTAGGGAACTTATAGTGCTTCCAAAAAGTCCCTCGTGAACCTTCCTGAAAACTTACTGAAGCATAGAGGGGCAGCTAAACTTCTCAGAGGGCTACTCTCTTGTCTGCCACAATGACTAGGGAAGTGGGCTGGGGCCTGCCTGCTCCTGTAGCTTCTGATGGAGCTGAAAATATAATCAAGAGTGGCTGCTTGGCAGAGTTTGGCTCCCAGGCTTCCAGTGTCAGCTGGAGGCAGAACAACAACTGTCTTCCCTGTTGCATCTTGAAAGACCTGTCTGAGTGCAGAGATTCTGAGGGGGAGGAAGCAGGAGGAGGAGAGGAAGAAAGGAAGTGAATTCTTATTAATTCAGCCATGGGTTTGGTTTGTGTTTGGAGTGTCAGGGTACAGAAGGGAGGGATGCTTTATTTACCAGATAAAGAAATTGGGACAGCCTGGCCAGGTGAAGGAGTGAGCATTTCCTGGGTTCATTGCTCCGGATGCCAGTTCTGCTTCTCAATAATGAGTGAGGAACAGCTGGGGATTCTTTGACAGGTGCCCTATCTCTGGAACTCCAGGCCCAGCACGGACACCATGGCCCTCTCCTCACACAAATCCTGTCACTGCACGGCTTCCGATTGCGAGCCTGCGAAGTGGGGATAACAGCTTCTGAGACTCCCAGGAGGGCAATGAGGACAAATTAAGACAATATTTACCAAACTCTCACCAAAAGAAGAGCGCTAAATATCCTCACCCATGCCCAGCCTCCTGGGGCCCCTGATTAGACTTATTTTATGGAGCATCAAGTTCCCTTCCACCTGTTCCATCAGCTCAGGCAGGAACATGGAGTTGGGTATGCACAAGGGCCCGACCTCCAAGGGAACACCAAGCGGCCTGGAGCCTGGCATAGCCATTCAACAATTTAACTAGATGCACTGAACAAAAGACACACACACACACACACACACACACACACACACACACACACACACACACCTGCTGAGATTTGGCATCTTCTCCTGATGGGCACTTTCTACTAATGGAACCAAAGCAAACCAGGTTAACATATTCATGGGAAATGGAATGGGTTTGACTAACTGCAAAGAAGAACCAGAGAACCTGTGCTTTCCCCAGTCCTTGGAGGCCATTTGTCTGTCTGTCTGTCTGTCTGACTATCAGCCTAGGTCTGCCTTCTGCCTCCTCTTTCTCAGGCAGCTGACTGGTAGCTGCTTATCTTCTCTCTCTTGTTCATTCTCGCTGCCTCCCTGGGTCTGTTTGCCAGTATCTACCTTGTCTGGGTTAAGCTGCCCAGGCCATTTGCCCTGCCTGCCTTCAGGTTCAGTCAGCCTGCTTCTCTCTGTCTATCCTCCTGTGTCTGCCTGCCTGCCTGTCTCTCTGACAGCCTGCTGTGGTAGCCTGGCTCTCTATAAGTATCTCAGCTATGATTTCATAGCATTTAATTATTTCTTAACATCTGCTCCTAACAAAAAAGAAAGCCACCAATATGGAGGACCAGCTTAGCCAGTTGCTAGGACAAGTCCTGTACTGATTAGGATCATAGGACTAGGATGCTGGAATGATCAAATCTGGACATGACCCTGAATCATTTGCTGATTTTCAATGAATCCCTGGAGGCTTCGAAGTGTCTCTGAGGGCTTCTGCTTGCACCTGATTCAACCAATGGAGAATCAGTGATCAGTGCCCTCCCTGTACACATACATGCTTTATTTAACATTCAGATCCCTCCCTGATTCATGGAACTTATTTTGACAGCCTTCAAAGAAGAATTGTAAACTGTGGCTTCTTTTAAAAACCCACCCACAGAATTAATAGAAAAAAATATGAAGGAAGGAGGCTTGGCTGTACCAGACCTCAAATTATACTAGATAGTGGTAATGAGCAAAACAAACAGCCCTGCCTGAGAAATAGAATGATGGAACAATGGAAGAGGTTAGGCAAGTGTTTGATAAACCCAATGAGCCAATCTTTTGGGTCAAGAACTTACTATTTGGAAAAAAACTGCTGGAAAAACTGGAAAGCAATATGGCAGAGATTAGGCATGGACCAACATATCACACCACACACCAGGATAAAGTCAAATTGGATACTTGATCTAGAAATAAAGGGTGACACCATAAATAACTTTGGTAATGTGGAAAAGTTTACTTGTTGGACTTATGGATAAGGGAAGAATTGATGACCAAATAAGATATAGAGAGCATTACGAAAAATCAAATTGATCGTTTTGATTATACTAAATTAAAAAGGGTTAGTACAAGTAAAACCAGTGAAATCAAGATTAGAAGGGAAGCAACAAATCTGGAAAAATATATTTATCTCAGACAAAACATATAGAGAACTGAGTCAAATTTACAAGAATACAAAGCATTCTCCAATCGAAAAATGGTCATAGGATATGAGGAGGCAGCTCTCAGAGGAAGAAATTATAACTATCCATAGTCATTTGAAAAAATGCTCCAAATCCTATTGATTAGAGAAATTCAAATTAAAACAACTCTGAGATACCACCTTACACCTACCAGATTGGCTAACAAGACCAAAAAGGAAAATGATAAATATTGGAGGGGATATGGGAAAATTGGGAATCTGATACACTGTTAGTGGATCTGTGAACTGATATAACCATTCTGAAGAGCAATATGGAACCAGGGTAAAAGGGCCACAAAACTATGTATAACTTTTGACCCAGAAATACCATTAATGTGTTTATATACCAAAGAAATCAGAGATAAGGGGAAAGGACCTACATGCACCAAAATATTTTAGCAACTTCTTTTGTAGTGGCAAAGAATTAGAAATTGAAGGGATGTCCATCACTTGGAGAATGGATAGACAAGTTCTGGTAAATGGTTGAACTGGAACACCATTGTGCCATAAGGAACAATAAACAGGATGAGTTCAGAAAAGCCTGGAAAGACTTCTATGAACGGATGCAAAGCAAAGTGAGAAGAGCCAGGAAAACAACATATAGAGAAACAGAAATATTGGTCAACTGCGAAGGACTATACCACTATCAGCAAAGCAAGTTTCCAAAGATAACCCCAACGTGCTCATGACGAAAACACTCTCCACAGTCAGAGAAGGACCTGTTGGAGTCTGAGACAGATCATAGTATGCAATTTTCTGCAATGAGATTTCTATTGTATATGTGATATGGATCTTCTATCATGACATGAGCAATAATATGTATTACATGAAAGTATGGGTATAAACTATATCAGACTATTTACCACCTAGTAGGGAAGGAGAGGAAGAAAATCTGAATTTTTATATGTCAAAAACAATCATCAAAAAGTATTTCTATAGGAAACACCCCCATATCCCAAATAAAAATATGAATAATGTGGTTGTATGTATCTTTGGCCATTCTTGAGGGTACCCTCCAACCTCTGTCCTAAGGTAAGTTCCAGGGTCCATCCTCCCTAGTCATTCAGCCCTGAGTGCAATCCAAAGCTCATAGATGCTTTTTACATTCTTTGTTCCAGGTCAGATGGAATGTGAGCTCATTATTGTGTACCCAATTAAAGACGAAGAAGCAAAGCCTTATCTTTGAGCCCATATGTTCAAACAATGTCTACACTCTCAACCAAACAGGTGAAAAAAGAAGGCTCCAGGCAGATAACTGGGAGGGAGTTTTAGGTAATGTATTAACTGACTGATTGATTAAAGGGGCAGGATATGCTGATATTGGGGAATTGACGTCCCCCTAGATGATTAGTGGGTCCATGGAAAATGTCCCATGCCATAGTAGATTCCATTAATCTAGCACAGAATCCTTGAGGCATTCCCCCCCATCCCCAATATACACATATATGAACACACACCTGCTGCATTTCAGGTACTATACTAAAGACTGAAACAGCATCAGACTTTCCTGGGAATATACTTATGTAGTGTCAAGAGCTCCAGGACAAGGACAAATAACATTCTCCAGGAATCTCTCAGAGCAGAAATGGGGCACCATTGAAAGGAAATAATACTGATGATGATGATGATGATGATGATGATGATGATGATGATGATGATGATGATGACGACCATGATCATGATGATCATGATGGTGATGATGATATTTAACTAACTATAGAGGCTGTCAAAGCTTTTTCCACACATCTCACTGGGTACTCACAACAACCCTCTTGGGCAGGTCCTACTTTTTTTTTAGGAGGCAAAAACTTGGACTAAAAGACATGAAGCAACCTGCTAAGTCGTTCAACCAGTAAATGTCAGAGATCAGATTTGAGCCCAGGGCTCACTGCCCTTTCCCCATTCTACAATGCTGCCTTTGCTTGGGGCATTAGGGAGTCATAGAAATAGAAATAGGCAGACATGGCAATGATTTGGCTTACTTTTTGTTCTCTAAAGGGAAACTGAAAGAAGTAGGCAGGTCTCACTGGCAGGCCATGTCTTTTTAGACAAAACTAGTGTCATTGACACATTGAATCAGCGACTTTGTGAATGAGGACAGAACCTTCCCGATGCCTGAGCAATTCACTGCCATTGTGAAACACTCTCAATTCTAAAAGCACTTTCCTGATTTCCCCTGCCTCTTAAGGTTAGCAATTGCCTAGAAAGGGAAATTTCCTGTCCATCAGAATACATGGCACCAGGCCATCCATCCACTGTGATAGAGGTAGTACACAAAACTGATGAAAATGACTAGCTTTGAGAGACTGTAGGTGCAACCTCAGGCATCTCTCTCTCTCTCTCTCTCTCTCTCTCTCTCTCTCTCTCTCTCACACACACACACACACACACACACACACACACACACACACACATATCCACGGGTCCTTTTTATTCATGGGAAATGAGGTAAAAGTCCTAGGTTACATAATACAAAATACCTTTGAAGTCCACTCCCTCCTTTTGTAAAAGTAAGACATTTTCTGAAGGAATTAAGAAAAAACAAAACTTAAGTTTCAAGCCAAAGCTCAGAAGATCAAGGAGATAAACTAAGTTGATATAATACTCCAGAGAAAAAATGAGAACTCACGTCCTTCCCTTTTCTTCAGAGCTAGGAACTATGGATATGGAATATACTGCCTGAGAAGGGGCGAGAGGAATTTCTTTCTTTATTATTATTATTATTATTTATCTTTAAATAATTTTCCACGGTTACAAAATTTATGTTCTTTCCTTCCCCCCTCCCAGAACTGACAAGCAATTGCACTGGGTTATAGGTGTGTTATCCCTTGATACCTATTTCTATATTATTCATTTTTGTAATCAAGTCATTTTTTAAAAACTAAACCCCAAATCCTATATCCATATAAACCAGTGATAAATCATATATTTTTCTTCTGTGTTTCTACTCCCACAGTTCTTTTTCTCGATGTGGATACATTCTTTCTCACAAGTCCCTCATTGGGTCATTGCATTGTTACTAGTAGCAAAGTCAGTTACATTTGATTGTGCTACAATGTATCTGTCTCTGTGTACAACGTTCTCCTGGTTCTGCTCCTTTAACTCTGCATCAGTTCCTGGAGGTCGTTCCAGTTAGAAATCTTCCAGTTCATCATTCCTTTCAGCACAATAGTATCCTATCACCATCAGATACCACAATTTGTTCAGCCATTCCCAAATCAAGGGATGCCCCCTCATTTGGGAGAGAGAAATTTCTAAATGAGTGTGATATGAAAACAAATACATGTAGACAGACAGACCACAGACAGACAGATATGGTAACATATATATATATATATATATATATGTTTCAGTTAAAAATGGTAAAAAGGGAAAGGTAGGGAGTTGTCACAAATGCAGGAAATAACACAACAAAGAAAACCAGGTTGTCAGGCAACATAGCATGATGATGGCATGATGAAGTGGGAATCAGGAAGACTAGAGATCACAGTTGTCCTTTGACCCTTCCTGGCTGTGGGATCGAGATCAAATCACCCATTTCCCCCAGTCTTAATTTCTTCATCCATGATATGGAGAGAAAAATGGCACCAACTTAATAGTTGTAAATGTACATATATATGTATATATAATATCATATGTGTGTTTATGTACATATATCAGTATATAATATTACATGGCCATTCTCATGTTTGTTTCCTCAACTAGAATGGGAGCCTATGTAGGCAGTGGCTTTCTATGTGTTTCTTTTTGTCCTCCTGCTTAGCAGAGTACTTGGCAAATAATTTAATTAATGCTCATTTATTGACTTCTTGTGTCCTAATAGAAAGTCAAAGATACCTTAGAGGAACCAACCCCCAAAGTGTGGGGCTCGCAGCTAAAGAGCAAAGAAGGGATCTGAATAATAGGTCCCAGGGCTGCAGCTTGCAGGCTGTCAGTTGGATGGCTGGGCTGAGCGGAGAATGGGAGGGCACACGATTGACCGAGAATCTCCTTGGCCTGTCCCTGTGCTAGCCTCCAAAGAAACCAAGGCAAAGCTGAAACAATAAGTCCCTGCTCTCAAGGAACACATGTGTTCCTGGCCATAGCTGATGGGGGAGGGAGAAAGAAAAGGTGAGAGAGAGAGAGAGAGGAAGAGAAAGATCACTAAAACTAAATCACCAGGAAGGAGAAAATAAGCCAGAGTGGGGTGGGGGTGGGGGGTTGCTGAGACAGAAAATGAAGGGTGCTCAGATCAAATATTCACCCTGAGGGGTGCTGTTCTGTCTTCCTGCTGCCCTTCTATGTCATCCATGTCCATTGTAGCCAGAACATGTGAAAATGAGGCTTTGGACTAAATGGCTTTAAATGCCTCTTCCAGCTCCTCATCTCTGACCCAACAATCTGAATTGAGGGGACAACAACAACGTCCAGAGCCAAAAAATCGTTTTCTTCTTTCTCTACATTCTTTAGCCAGTCCCTCTTCTGCACCTGATTCCACTTGGGAGATCCTTTCAGATTAAGAGAAAAGAAATGGTTTTCCATGTTGTCAGAGCCACACGCGAGGTGTCCAATAACAGTTTAATGATTGTGGTAGAAGCTGCAGTTTCTATAGTCCTTGAGGGTCAACAGAGCGCCCTCCTTACCCATCTACCCGCAAGGTGGGCAGTTGAAGTGTGCTGGCAATTGCTATTATCAATATGAGAAATGTGCAGCTTAGGGAAGAATCTTAACTCACCTTTTTCTAGAACTAAGAGATGTTGGAGCTGAGACAAGCGCCCTGATGAGCTGAGAGGAGCGCCCAATGGACTCTGGACCCAGAAGGAGAGCCGCGGCCTCCTAGAAGACTCTTGCTCCCTTTTCTGTAGGCCAATAACATAGTCTTCGGTTATCATCCACAGGGATACTTCAAGCCAGAGCTGTAAGTACAGTGAGTACCTGGGGCTTTGCCCGGAAGCAATGGAAAGCAGAAGACTCTAGACAGCACCTGCACTCCTTAGACAGGTCAAAAGAACTGAGCATAGAGGTCAGTTGGCAAGAATACCCAGTTAAAATAGAAAACTAGCAGATGGTCCTGCATTTTCTCCCTTCTTTTGCTGGGGTATCGAGGCCCCTTCCAGCTCTGCCTGGCCAGCCCCACCCAAGCAATGTCCCCCTCCTCTGGCTATTCTCTGATCATGGGTCAGTCCGTGGACACTTGTTCTGAGGTCTTTCCCCGCAGATATGTATCCACATAAATTTGTCTTAGTAAATTGAATTGGACAATTTCCACATTCCCTGCCCTGGGGCTCATTTTGTGGCCCCCGCCCAGAATAGTTCTTGAGGGCTCTGCTGCAGAGTCCCACTCCTCTGCTTTGTATGGATGCTGCCCAACCATCGTTCCAGGATTGGCTGTCTTCTCTCTCTAAGGAGCCTCATTTCTGGATAGCTTAGGTGAGGACTACGTCTTCGACTTCTTGTAGAGGAAGCTCAGTGCAGGATATAGAAAGTGAAATCTGGATTCAGGAAAACATGGGTTCAAATCCTGCCTCAGATACTTCCTAACTCTGTGCCCATCTTCGAGACTCAAATTCCTCATCTATAAAAGAAAAGCAATCATTCTTTTCACAGGACCTCAGAAAGTAGATGTGGGACTCAAATAGAATAATGTTCTCTCTAAGCCTAGTGCTCTATTCACTGAGCCACCCAGCCGCCTGCTCTGAAGAGCTTTAAAAGGGGGAGGTTTACATTCAGTCATTCTGGGGAAATTGGCAGCCTTGAAGAAAGGAGTCATGGGAACAAATCTAGATTTGGAGAAAATCACTGACTAGAAGATGGCTTAGAGCTAGGAGGATCACCAGAGTAAGAGAAGAGATGACATTGTGAAGTTAGATATAAGATGTGGCTGGGAGGCTCTGTGTTCAAATCTGGCTTCAGATACTTTCTAGTTGTGTGACCCTAGACAAGTCTCTGGATCCTCATTACCTGTCCCTTACTGCTCTTCTGCCTTGGGACCAGGACACAGCATTGATTCTAAGATGGAAGAGAAAGGTTAAAAAAAAGAAAGATGTCGCTGTTGATTGGGTCTGTCGGGTGAGTGACTGAGAAGCCAGAGATGACCAGAGAATGGTGCCAATCACTCCAAAGAACCCCAGGCAGGCTGTCTCCTGAAGGAGAGGCAGAGAGAAGGTGGAAAGAAGGCCAGCAGCTCCCTGCCATCCATTGTGCCCGGCCCAGCTGTACACAGAGCTCCTTTCTGACAACGGCAGGAGAACACCAGGCCCTGCTGGAGCGGGTTCTCAGCTCCCTCCTGGTCCCCCTGGCAGGGCCTCCTTCTGCAGGCCCACGTGATGGACAGGAATTGCCATGGCTCCTGGGATGCTGTCCCGGGAAGGAGGCCTGCGGTCCCTGCACGAAGTGTTAAAGAGGAACCATTTTCAACCTGAGGGTGAGCAGCATTCCTGGTAAGAAGAATGAGAAATGATGCCAGCGTGGCCGGGCGCTCTTACTTCTGCCCTGGGGAAAGCCCCCCTGAGGCATCCGCCTGGGCAGAGCTGGCATCCCTGCCCCCAAGCAGAAATCAAGTTTTCAAGGAAAAGGTGGATCCAGGACGAGCCCCAGCCGAACCTGGAGCCGAAGGTCCCATGACAAGGGGCCCCGCGGGTCAGCCTTCGCCTTAGGTCTGCACCCTGCGGGCCTGGCACAGGTGAGCCACCCCAGGCTGCCAGGCACACGTTGAAGCTCTGGAAGGCCTTCGTCCCTGCTGCTCCAGCGCTTTCCATGGCTCCTTGGGGGTCTGGAGAGGAAATGGGCCTCCCCAGAGCTCACCACCCACACAGCCCTTGGGGTGCTCGGGGGCGGCTGCCTTGTCAATGCTAGGTGCGCACTCCTGATTCAAAGACATTATTTATTCGGCTTCGGGGCTAAAACCTCCGCCTTCCAACCCTGCCGACTGCCCAGCTGTGGGCTCTGGGAAGGACCACAATCCTCCTGGCTTCCTTTTGAGGACCGCAGCAAAGGGGCCAGATTGGGAGAGAGCCGGCCGCCTCCCTTCAGCTTCCAGCTCTGCTCAGGGCTGCTCCTGCCCTCTTGGGCAAATGCCTCCTCCTTCCCGGGCCCTCTTATAAGGAATCATCCCTGGGGGGTAGATCCCTCCGCGCTCCAAAGCGAGAGAGAAGGCTTGATTGTGGTGGAATGGGGTAGCTGGTGGGCGGGGGG
>NC_058132.1:642684982-642733065 GCF_016433145.1 Gracilinanus agilis | reverse complement strand
AAGAAAGAAAGAAAGAAAGAAAGAAAGAAAGAAAGAAAGAAAGGAAGGAAGGAAGGAAGGAAGGTAGAAAGGAAGGAAGGAAGGTAGAAAGGAAGGAAAAAAGGAAGGAAGGAAGGAGGAAAGAAGAAACATACATATGCATATACATATATATATGTATATACATATATACATATATATATATAAAATTGAAAAATGAGGCAGTTAATGCTTTCACATCCTTTTCCATGATGCAGCTGAGTTCACGTGTGATAGGTAGCTTGTGGAAGAGCACTGGGTCTGGAATCAGACAACCTGGCTGTGAATTGCAGCCCTGACATCATGTTCCCTTGTGAGCTTTCCCCTCTCTGAATCTCTATTTTCTTCATCTATTAACTATGAGCCTCCCAGTGCGGACCTACCCTGAAGTCATGCCTGTCACTGCTCATCTCTGTCTGCTCTCTGGTGGGGTTCTTGCATGAAAGCGGCCCAGCTTCCTTTTCTTTCATGCATTTCTTTGATTACAGTCTTTTCTTCCCTTCGTCATCATTCTTTGTTCCGAATGGATTGCAGACTGCTTGTTCCCATTATACGCCTTTCCATTGTCCTCTAGAGGAATACTTATTTTTAATTCTTTGGAGGTTGTGCTGTTCCATGACTTTCAGCCTCATGACAACACCAGGAGGATGTTGCTGTCACAAAAGGTGGCCATGAAACCAAATCAGTATGCTAGTGAAATTCCTATTGACTTCCAGCAAATGATTTCAGTGCACTGATTCCATTCACTTCAGAAACATCATTTTGGGAATCTTTGCAATGTCTCCATCAAAATCTAATTAGGAGAAAAAACACAATGTACAGAGAGGTTTGGAGAAGAGTTCCTGATCCTTTCCCAAAAGGGTGATGGAGCCAGGAGGACAATAAGGTTTTGCCTGTGCCTCAGTTTCCAATTTCCCCAGGCACAGCTATCGCCACCTAGAATGAGTTTGTGGGTAAGTCTCATCGAGTAGGACCTATCCCAGAGAGTTCCTTCCTCAGGAAGAGGGTAAGGAAGTTCAGCTAATACAGATGGGGAGAACACAGGCAAAGGTGCATCATCATGATATCATGGTGTCAAGGCTGGATGGAAGCTGGGCCAAGCAAAGCCAGAGACTCACACCAGAATCCCAGAAGCTCAGTACTAGGAGGAATCTCAGATATCATTTAGATCAACAAGATCTGAATAAGATCCATTCCACTACAAACTTAACACGATCCTAACTGAGATCAGGGCGGACACTGGTCATGGGTTGGGGTGAACCAAGAATGAGGACTAAGATTCCTTCCCCAAACATGCCAGTGAAATGGGTAGACAGGAAGTGGTGGAGGAGGAAAGCTGGACAAAAATGGAGAAAGGGGTGCTTTGAAGTAGGGGAAAAATCAAAGGGGAGAGGGCTGCCTCCTTAAGAACTGTGCCTCCAGGACATCAGTCACTGAGGGCATTTGTCACAACTTAGTCAAAGTCTGAGCTTAGATCCACAAGGCTCCCTTGGAGATTCACCTACTAAGCTCTTCTCTGCCAGTTTCTTGACAGGAATGTACCTTGATACTTGTACCCAATACCTGCCTATATACTGCCTGGGTGAGACCTAGACCACGAATTTTGGTCTGCAATCTCCTTGGCCATCCTCATGCCCAATTAAAAGGCCCACTCCTTGAGGGTGTATCCATTGGGAGGGTTTTTCCTTTCATCTTTGTTTCCTGGTTCTGGCTATTATGACCTATGTAACCCAAGACAAGTCACTTAACTTTATCGGGGCTCATTTTCCTCAACTCAAAAGCAAGGAAATTGGACTAGCTGGGTGGAACCAACCATGCCTCCTGCCTAAGCCCTACTATTTATCAATCAATCAATCAGTCAACATTTATTCAGTGCCTACTTGCCTACCCAGATGCCACCATATCAGGAGGTCCCAGGCCAGAAAAAATATGCTTTAGTTACCCAGCTCTCTAGTCCTCCTAGTTCCCCTGCAGGCTCCTGATAAATTGACTACATTCTTGGTCATGGGGTGCTCTCTCCCTCCAGGAATGATAGGTTTTATTCTACTTATTTGTGTTAATGTTGTGTGGCCTCAGTAGAATGCCAGCTCCCTGAGGACAAGGACTATTTTTCATTCTGACTTTGTATTTTGCCTTTGCCACTTGCCAGTTTTGCCACCTCACCCTGGGCAAGTCACTAAGCCTCTCTAAGCCTCAGTTTTCTCAACTGTAAAATGTGGAGGTTGGATCTGATTGCCATTAAAGACCACTTCAGTTCTTGCTCTATAGTCTTAAGTTCATGGCACCCAGATCAGTGCCTAGAACATAGTAGACCCGTAAGAAATGAATTGTTGAACATCTCCCAAGAAAAGTATGATTCTCGATGAAATAGATTGACTGAAATAAGGCAACCATTTGGGGAAAAGTGTCCCTTGACATTTTATTTGCTTCTAGCCCAAAGAAGTTGATAGGGTGCTTCCATTCTGTCATCCATCACTCAGAGCTTTAAAGACAATTCACTGGTGGTTCCCTTTAATGTGATTTCCCACTTATTTGTCTCTTTGAAGGTGGCTTCCTTTTTGGTCCCTTTTGATATTAGACATTGTTTCAGGAATGTCCTCCTCTGAGATCATCATAGTGGGTGGGGGGAGATCCTGGATTCTCAAAGGCTCTGCTAGCAAAGCATGACTTGGCTGGACAAGCGCTGGGCCAGGGCCCTGTGATTGAAGGTATCCCTCTTACCCAGGGACAAGTCTATGGTCCAGTGGACTCTGGTGTGCTGCTCACCATGTGATAAACTTAACGAATCAGAGAATTTTTGAGTCTTGGGTGGGTAGAAAGAGATATAGGGAACACGAGATTACAAAAAGTAGTAACCGCCATTGCCCAAAACTGACGGGGAAAGTCACTCACATCACTCACACAGTTGTAGCTAATGGACCTATGGTCTAATGGGTGGCAAGGGAAGGCTTAGGTGATGCTGCATATACAGTACTGGGCCTGGCATCAGGAAGGCCTGAGTCCAAATCCATCCTCAGACCATCATTAGCTGTGTGCTCCTAGACAAGGCATTTAACCTCTATCTGCCTCAGTTTCCTTATATATAAAATGACAATAATACTAGCACAGAGCATCCCAAGCAGTCAGCATAAAGACTGGGAAATGGGAGTTCAAGTGAAGAGAGTGAGGAATAGCCAGATGGCCAGTGAGGCTCAACCTGAAAGTACAAGAAAGGGGTGATGTCCAATGGGACTGGAGAAGAGGGTTGGGACCACATCATTAAGGACTTTGGTAGCCAAGCAGAAGAAGTCCTAGTTTATCCTCCAAGCAATAAGGAGCCTTCAGAGTTTGGTTAAGGATGTAGTTAAACCTGCGATTGAGGAAAATTATTCAAGGGGAGACGCTACAGAGAATCTTAGGAAAGGGCCATTTTAATTGACCTGGTAAGTGGTCAGGCGCACCTGAACAACAGTGGTGGCAGTGTGAGTGGTGAGGAGATAGATGTGACAGATGTTCCAAAAGACCAGGAACATTGGTAGGTGAGCACTTGTCTCTCTTTCCTCCTTCTCCTTCAACCTGAGTTGGTCCTAAATACACCATCAAAATGTGGAAGTTATGGCTGAATACCTGGTGGGCTTCAAGGACTGAGGTCTCAGTTAGATACCACACTAGCTCTCATCTCCACAATCAAGAAATGAGGAGACCATCAGACACTGTCCTGAGATAAGGACCCAGACATTTAACAAACTGTGAAAATAATGCAAAGACTACAGTCAAGGGAAACCCTAATCTCAGAAAAGGGGAGGATTGAGGGCCAACACCAGTGTCTGACAAGTGATGGTTTTCTTTGCCCTCTGGCTGTGGTCTGACCAGAGAAGAGGATTGAACAGGGAGCTAAAGGTCTGATAAAGCTTTCCTGACAGCTGAAGTTTAATCTTTAGGGAAGGTGACTGGGGACAGTGATGGAAGCTTTTTTCTTCAGAGTCCTTGTAAAACAAGCCAAATTCTCATCTTCCTGTGTTGAGCTGGGGATTGGATCCTGTGTGGAAGATGAGCTTAGATCAATACACCTATTAATGGCCACCTGCTGACTGAACTGATGGATCCCCTATAGGAGAAGAGTCATTACTGGGGTCCTGCTGGGCATGGTGTCTGGCCTTTTGTTCATCCAAAAATCAGGAAAGGATTGTTCTGAGCAATAGTGTCTCTTTGACAGAGAGGTGAACTTCCACAGAGGTCAAAAGGAGACAGTTTTTACATTGGGAGGGAGAAGTTGGCCCACCTTTGAACCAACAGTTTGCTCCTGCTCAACAATCATTTGAGTAAGTCTATCACTATTTGAGTGTGTTCTTAAGTTGTCAGCAGTTACCAGGTCTTGGGGTGTCAGCAGTGGAAAGAACATTGGGTTTGCAATTCAAAGGTTCAGGTTCAAATCTTGGCAGCTCTGTTATGTAAGACCTGTGTTACCCTGAGCAACTCAGTCAACAAGCATTGATTTGGCCCCTACTATGTGCCAGTCACTGTGCTGAACATTGGAGATATGATGAAAGACAAAAAGACAGTCTCTTCTCTCAAGGAGCTCCCAATCCAATGAGGGAGAGAGCATGCAAACAGTGAGGGAAAAACAGATATCTACAGGATAAACCGGGGACAATCTTTGAGGGATGCAGGAGAATTAAGGAGGACCAGGAGGGATTCTGGCAGAGGGAGAGACTGTAGGAAGGACTTAAAGGAATTGATCGATCAAACATTTATTAAGTAGTTACTCTGTGCCAGGCACTGTGGTAAGTACTGTGAATACCCAGAGAGGCAAGAGACAATTGCTCTTCTCACACTAATAGAGGAAGCAACAAAGAAAGATATACGGACAAGTTAGACACAGGAGAAAAAGGAAATATTTCAGAGGGAAGGCACTAGGAAAGCTAGGAGGTAGAGATAAGGAAGGGGGCAATTTCAGGATGGAGAGGGGGAGATGGAGAGGGAGAGGGACAGACAGAGACACAGAGACAGAAAGAAAGAGGGAGGGAAGGAGAGAGGGAGGGAGAGGGAGAGGGAAAGGACAGGAGAGGAAAGGAGAGGAGAGGAGAATAAAGGAGAGGAGAGGAGAGGAGAATAGAGGAGAGAAATAAGAAAAAATACAGAGACAGAGAGAGATGATAGCCTAGACAAGGGAACTCCTGGAAGAATCTCTCTTTACCAATGCAGGTGGACATTTTTTCTAAATTCTAGTCTTAGAGAGTTGGCCAAGGAAGTAAGAGGTTAAGTGACTGTCCCAGAGTCACAGAGCTGATAATGTCAGAGACATGACTAAAAACCAGTACTTCCTGCTTCCAAGGTCAGCTCATTCTATATCCATACAAGTAGGAATTTGAGAAGACAAAAGAAAAAGTCCAAGGCTTCTATGAGAACTAGTCAAGGAAGACTTCATACAAGAAGCACCATCAGAGATAGGCCTTGAAAAAATGCTCATGAACTGGGAATTATGAGCTGGGAGCCTCCATTTACTCATCTGTAAAATAAGGGTGATCATATGTAGAGGGCCCCATGTTTGCATCTAAGTGAATGCCAAGTAATGTGATCCCATCTATAGCCATCTCAACAGTGATACAGATGTGTCAGTGATTATCACCAAAGAGGGTTTCCACTATCAGGATGAAGGAGTTCTAAGGACTCTGTTGACTCCATGACCTCTAATGTCCTAACTAGCTGGAAGTCTAAGATCTACAATATCATAAAAATAGGAAGGACAGTAGGTGGGTCCCAGCTTGTGGAGGCTGCTAAGAGGTCAAACAGAGGAGATTCCATTTGATTCCAATTGATCCGTGTGAGTGAGCCATGGAAGCCCACGGAATAGGAAGTGACAAGGTTAGACGAGGGCTTTACAAAAAGGGTTTTGGCAACTGTGTGTAGGAAACATTTGAAAGGGAAGAGATCTGAGACAGGGAGCCATTTTGGTAATGTAAGGGAGAAGCTGTGTCCACAGAGAGAAATGGACCGATATAAGAAATGTCGCCAAGGTTAAATACAGGGGATTTGACAACTCATCAATGAATTAGGGTTGGGGGGAGGCAGAGGAAGAGTCAAAGCGAATGCTAGAGGTGTGAGCCTGTGAGAAATGGAAAGGACAGTGTAAGCATTTAGAAATAGGAATGTTTGGGAAAGAGTGGCTTTATGAGTTCGTTTTTGGACATGTTGTATTTTAGATGTTTGTTTTTGAAGAAGGGGAAAACCCTTTTAATTAAAAAAATCCCATCACACCCCTATCTCATCAAAACTTTCTGGTCTTTGTGTTGGTTACTAGAAGGCACAGCTACTTACTCCATTACAGTGTCCACTGGTGGGCAAAATTCAGCTCATGCCTCAGCCCAGTCCTCAGAAAGGAGATAATGGCATCTTAGCATTGTTTGTCTTTTTAAATACAGACACAGGAAAAATCAGGTGACCCACCCAAGGCCATGGAACCAATGAGAGCATGAGGAATAAGCAGCTCTTTGATCTCTAGGTTCTTTGTTCTGTGTTCTATGTAATCAATACATTTGCAAATAATACTGTTCTCTACCAGGCATGAAGACAAAGCTCATCCCCAAATAATTCATGACTGAGGGCCACATTTTTTTGAGGAAGCATTCCTGCAGCCCCTTCTCTCCTCCTGGATCCGACCCCACAAGGGATTATTCGTCTCTTACTCATATTTCCTATTCGAATGGACTGGACAGCTCCCTGCATTCCTCATTGGCCTCTTCCTGGAGGGCCAGGACTCTGCCTCCTTTATCCCCATGTCTCCCTGCTAATGATCACAGGAACTGATGAGAATGATCATTATAGCCTTTTACTGCTTGTCCGACGGGGCATAGAAATGAGCTTATTTGAGCAGCACCGTAACTTGATGAGGCTGGTACCGTAAGTATATCCAGTCTTACTTCAAAGATGAGGAAAACGAAGCTTGGAGAAGTTTATCAATTGGTCAGACTGAGGGTGAGCAAAGGAAGAGTCGTCAGAAGGACAGGAACCAAGCTGGGCCTTGCTTCCTTATTGCCATGCCCAAGCGGCATTCTGACCCCTTGAACAGAGAGCCATGATACCATCAAGCGAGAGCTGGAGGAGCCTCCGAAGCTGTCGTCTGCATCAGGGAAGGCACCCCAACAAGGGCAACTGGACGTCTGGAGCCTTTGTTTCCCTGACAAGCACTCCTGCAAGTGCTGCCATTCAGTGTGCCCGTGTAGATGGAGTGCCAACTCCCTTATACCAGCCACTTCCCTGCATGGGCGTCTTTGTTGTCAACCGGCCTCTCCCAATCCTCTTCCTCTTTGGACTCTCTCAGCAGCTAAGGCCTACTCTCAGCCCACTCCCTAGTATGTGCCAACTTGGTATTTCCCCTGGTTGGATGGCCGACCACTCCTCAAGGAAAGGGGCTGATACACTCTTGTCTTTGTACTTTCAGTGCCAGGCAAACAGCAGGTTTGTTGTACACATCAGTGCTGGTTGATGATTGATTGTTAGACATTGTGCCAAATGTTGAATGTTGGTCCTGGAGTCAAAAAGCCCTGAGTTCAAATCTAGCCTCAGATACTAGCTGTGTCCACCTGGACAAGTCATTTAACTGTGGTCTGCTTTCGTTTTCTTAGTTATAAAATGAGTTTAATATTTGTACCGACCTCCCACAGATGTGAGGATTAAATGAGATCATGATTATAAAGCACTTAGCATAGTGCCTGGCCCATAGTACATGCTACATAAATGTTGTTACTGTTATTATTATGAAGTTATAAAACATCCTGAAGAGAGGAACTGTGTACATTTTGTCTTGCACAATTTTGTAGGCACACAGTAGGCACTCAAGAAATTGGTCACTTATTGACTTACAAAAGAGAACTTGAGAAGGGCAGATTGAGGAGTGGGAGAAGAGGAGAAGAGGAGACAGGTCTTCCCATTTCTCCTCCACATTTGCAATGATTGCAGCAGCACCTTTCAGACAATGTCCCCATACTTTTTGGAAGGAGGGGAGAAGGAATTGAGCATGAAACCTATTGCCAGGTCTACAATTTCCTTATACAAAGAAAGGGTTGAATGATGTCTCCATGCACATGGGGAGATCAAATGAATGATTCTTCCCAAAGTACAGATCTGACCACATCACCTCCTTTATGGATAAACATCAGAGGCTCCCTCTCGCCTCCAAGATTAAATATGAAATCCTCTGTGGTCTGTTCATGGTCCTTCATGCCTGGCCACTTCCTATCCTTCCAATCTTCTTGCTCCTCACTTCCCATTCCCCGCCCCCAAGTACTCTTCAGTCTAGGGACACTGGTATTCTTGTTGCTGCTCATGCAAAATCCTCTACCCTCCCTTGCTCCTCCCTGGGCATTTCCTCTTGCTGTCCCGCATTCCCAGAACATTCTCCCTCTACACCTGTGCCTTGGGGCTCCCCAGAATTCCTTTAAGTCCCAGGAAAAATCTCACCTTCTACCGGAAACCTTGCCTGAAGCCCCATTATATGAGTGGCTTCCTTCTGTTGATCATATGCAGCATATCCTGCCCTTTGCTCCTTTGTATGGGGCTGTTTACATATCATCTCCTCCAGGAGACTGGGAGCTCCTTGAGGGCAGGAACTGTCTTTGGCCTCTCCTTGTATTCCTAAGACTTAGTATGGTGTCTGGCGTGTAGTAAGTGCAGAACTGATGCTTGCTATCTGATTGACATTCGTAATTTGAAAAAATACAGTTTTGGAAGACTTTCTGAGAGGTATTATGCAGGAGCCTGAATTCTGAATCATTCCATGAGGGACCTTTGCTTCCTCCTTTCCTGAGGCTGCAGGTTCTGGCTGCTAACAAACCCATTATTGCTCAGTGACATCATCATGGTGTGCCTCCATTGACTTTGGGCTCATCTCTTTGGTCTCAATTGACGCCTCTTCCCTTAGATAAGGGACCCGGGCTTAATGATCCGTGTTGTCCTTTTCACCACACACATTCTTGGATTCTAGATTTTGCCCAGTGGTTCACACCACCATGACCTCCACTGCTCCCCCACTACATTTCCAACATCTCTGGGCTTTCCGTTTTTTTGTTGCCATTTTTAATCACTTCTCTTCCCCAGTACTCAGGCTGTTTGTTATTGGTCTGTCTAACGTAAAACAAGTTCTTTTCTCTTTCCAACTGGATATTTTTAATCCTGTTCTGAAATTTAAACTAAGCTCATTAGAATTGTGTAAAAGATAAGAGGAAATAGGGTCTAGCTGGAAGCTTGAAGGCTTCTACTATGCATAAAAGCCCTAAACCTTGAATCTATCATAGCTGCCCTCCTCCTTTCCCTTTGACTGCCTCATTCTCAGTTGTGCTGGAGAAGGGATGATATCGGCTCACTAAGACATATAAAAAGGCCCCTTCTACTTAATCAGCTATGGTAGCACCATAGTCGAGAGTAAAGAAAACCAATTTCCTTAGAGTAAAGAAAACCAATTTCCAATCCTGCCTTAGAAGCTTGCCCACTGGGAGACCCTGGATAAGTCACTCATCTCTCAGTCTTAAAGCACAATACAAATGTTACCTATCATTCTCAGTCCGTCCATTATTAGACCCTGATGAGTTTTTTTAATGCATCCACATATGAGCATATGCTTGTATATATGTATGTATAAATATATGCATGTGTTTCCATTTATGTATATATATCTATGCATATACACATCTACATAAGTGTCTATGTGGTGTATTAATATAGATATAGATACATGGATATCTGCATCAAACAAATATACCTAGACACATGTATATGCCTTTAGTTTCAGTGATGTCCTGTGTCTCTCAGGTTTTTAATCTGAGAAATTCTTTTCAAATATGGCAGCTGATTTTTTTCATATCTCAAGAGGCATCGAACGATAATTGAATAATTTAAAAAAAGGAACTCTACTTCTGGTTCACCCTCTGACCTTTCCACTCCAACCAGCTGAATGGCTTTTGGGGTAACTCTTCTCTGAGGCTGAGGGCTTCATTGGCGAGTCCTTGCCTAAAACCACCACGCATATATCATGTGAGGCTAGAGCCACAAAGCTCACTGTCTCCTTTGGACTCACGCTCTGGACCTCTCTACTTCCACACCAACTTCCAGGTCCCTATGAGGGCAGACTCCTTCCTGTCTCTCCCCCAAATCTCTTTCTCTCTCTTCAGATGATTTTTTTTTATGTCACCCATTAGGTTGTCAGCTCTTTGAGAAGAGGAATTGGCTTAGAGTTTCTTGATTTTGTATCTCCAAAGCTTAGCAGAGCTTCTAGTCAATATTAAGCGCTTAATGTATGCTTTCTCTGTCTAGGAAAAGAAAGTGATAGGGTCATCTACGATTTCACTTTTGAAGAAACAAAAGAAAATCCCAGCAAACCCTACTCAGTAGCTTGAGAGATTTCTGATTCAAAGCTTAAAGGAGTCTTTGAGGTTATTGAGTAAGACTTTCAATTTGCAGATGAGGAAACTGAGACCCAAAGAAATTAAACAACTTGTCCAATGTCACAGAGGAGTGAAGATTCAAACCCAGACCCTTGGACACTATGCCCAAATGGTTCTTCTCCCTATCTTTGGGATGGGAGATTCCTTTGGTGCCCATACCTATAAGCATCTCATAAATGTAACACAGAAGGACAAGTGGCAGGAAGAGCCTATGAGGAGATCTTAGTGTGGTGGCTACACAATGCTAAAAGACCCAAGCAAGTCAAGGAATTTATTCTATGTGCATGTATATGTGTGTGTGTGCAAATGTGCGTGTGTGTATGTGTGTGTGTGTGTGTGTGTGTGTGTGTGTGTGTGTGGTTTGAGAAGTAGATAGGAAAAACAATGAGTTGATGGCCCAAAGTATTCCATTTTCTGCCCATCCTTTTGGAGTCACAGAGACTCTATCTCTGGCCTGACATCCACACTGTCACTGTCCAGAGATCAGTATGGAGAGTTGGGCCCTCCACAGGAATGAACTCCTCTGCTCTTGCCACTCCAGCTTAGTTTCGGGGTTGTATAAATGTTCTCCTCAGGACTCCAAAACTTCCATCAATAGTTTTTTTTTTAATTTTTTGGCTGCAATGTCCTTGCAAGACATATTGAGAAGCCACTTTGACACCAGCAGTGATGAGGGCTCATTAAAACTTTGATTAAAACCCAACTGAGCAGGGCTGGTCCTTCTAATTCTAATGGATGTGTTTGCTGAAGTTGTGGACAGCTTCCCTAAGAAGCAGGTTCCTTCAGCCCAGCCCTGAGAAAGAACCTGAGCTTTGTTGGAAATTCGAGCATTAGTGGAAAAAAGAAATGAAAATTCTGTGTTTCCCTTAAATCAGTTTTATATACTTTAACATTTCAACGGGAGTAATTCATTTCTCCCGGGAAAGATTGAGTCTGAAATTACAGCTGCAGTAGAGATCATCATGAACTCCTTCTGGCTCCAGACCAAAACCATTGGCCAGCTGCAGGCATGGAGGAGCGTGGGGCTTGTGTCTCAGACCTTTATGGTCACCTGCATCTCTCCTCTTTCTCTGTGGCAACTCAGAGTTGTATTTGCCGTCTCTTTTGCAGGCAGACTCAGCCTTACCAGAACTATTCAGAATGGTAAGCAAGATTTGAAAAGGTACTTAGAGAAATACTCAACACCTTGGCCCCAACCAAACGCATGTTTTCACCAACATCTTAGTTGCTAAACCAAATGGCCTTTTCTCAGTCCTCCTCCTCCTGCATCTCTCTGCAGCCTTCCCGACTGGCAGCCACCCCTTCCTTTAAGAGAGTCTCTCCTCCTGGGGTTTGGTGATACTATTCTCATGGTTTTCTTCTACCTGTCTGACTGTTCTTTCTCAGGATCTTTCACTCAATAATTATCCAGTTTAATGTTCCAGAGGATGTTAAATATAATCTAGTCAACCCCCCTCATTTACAGATGTAGAATCTAAGGTTCAGAAACGTTAGGTGACTCGCCAAGGACAAGACAGCTAATAAATACCAAAGGCAGCCTTTGAATCCTGCTCTTCTTAACTCTGATTTCTGGGCTCACTATATATCATGGTACTCTTCTCACCCTCTACATCTGAATATATCCCATAGCTCTCTCCTAGGCCCTCTTCCCTCCATATATTTTGCCATGATTTCCAGAGCTGCTTTCCTAGGCTTGGTCTCTGAGCCCTGAGTTCTAGGCCTGTATCAACAAATGTCTGCTGCCATCTTTGTCTGAATGTGCTTTTGGCATCTCAAGCTCAACATGATGCAAAGAACTAAGTTTTCCTCCTAACCCACCCCCTGTCCCCATACCCTTTCCTTGTGTTAATATGATTATCATCTTCCTCCAAGGCACCCAGATCCATGAGCTCTGAGGCTCTCTAGCCCCATCTGCCAAATAAAGTGCCATTCTTCATTCTCTCTCTCCAGTATCACTTCCATCCATGCCATTATCACCTCTCATTCTTAACACCTCTCTTCTCATCTGGACTACACTATTCAGTCTTCCTAGCTCCAGCATCTCTTCCCTCAATCCATCCTCCACATCTCTGCAAACATGACATTCCTAAAGGACAGGTTTAACAGCCTCATCCTCTGCTTAAGAAGCTTCCAAGCCTCCATGGTTTTGCTGGAGAAATTATCATCTCTTTCACTTGGCATTTAAAATCCATCGTTTAAGGTTCAATCTCCCTTTCTAGCAGTTCATATTCCTTCTCCTCAAGTACTCCAGAGTCCACCCAAATTGCTCCTTGGTATTTCTTGCTACATAGCTTGAGGTCTCCCATTTCCATGACCTTGTACAAACTTTCCCCATTCCTGGAACTCTCTCTTCTCCCTGATACTTCTGGGAGTCTTTGTTCTTCTTCAACATTCACTCTTCTCCAGAGCTTTTTGTATGTGAATATTATACTAATCTACTATCTTTAGGGCTACTAGACCTCCCTCTCCCCACAAAATCACTGTATATACTTTGCAAGGATGGACTCTCTCTATATATTTTGTATTTCTCTGCATACATTCTGTTTCCCTCATTAGAATGGAAGTCCCCTAAGGGAGTGATTGCGTTAATTTAAATATGACTGTCCCTGGCATACAACACAGAGTTTGACTGAGATATAATATCTAATAAATGTTCTTGGACTGAATGAGGCAACAAGGAGGCATTTCATCCTCTACCAAAACATCAGCTTTGTCTTCAAGACATTAATTTTGCCAGATTGGAGAAAATATCTGATTTAGATCCAAAGAGTTCTGCATTACCAAGTTTTCCTTTATTTAGTTAAGAAATTGAGGTTTGGATTGGTTAAGCAATTTGCCAGAGGGCATGTAAGTAATTACAATGATAGGATTTGAACCTAGGTCCTTCAGCTTCCAAATCCATGCTCTTTATCCTAGAAGTCTAACTCATGGGGGACAGAGAGCTCTCTGTACCCAAAGACAAAATTAGCATCTTGATGAACAGGCTGGTTTTCTTTTCAGAGGATGAGATTCTTTCTTCAACCTCTTTCCATTAAATTCAAAATTCATTTATTGGACACATGCTATCTGTCACACACTCTTCTAGACATGAGAGACACAACTAAAACAACTCCTACCCTCAAGGAATTTATATTCTACTGAAGAAAATCCTACATCTCTCTGGAGATTGCAGAAGTCTAAAACTTATAAATATATTGTCTCCTGGGCTTATGATTCATATCATACTCTATTCCTCCTTTCCCAAATGTTATCATGAAGTTTCAGGGAGATAGATAGATGGAAAGATAGATGGATGATTGACAGATGGATGGACAAATGGGTGGATGTATGGATGTATGGATATAGATAGGTATATATATATACATATATATATATATATGTATGTATATGTATACATATATACTTACCAAATTTGCTAAATGGTATTCTCTCCAAGAAGACAGATTGATGAGAAAGAGCTCACTGTGTACCCGAAGTCATTCAAAGGCAGAAGTCTGGCTGCATCTTAATTATTGGCAGTCCATGACCTTAACTAGGTCTTCTAAGAATTAATTCCATAAGCTTTCAGAAGTTATTCTTCTTTCAACACTTTTCTCTGGTACAATCAGGGCCAATTATTTCTGGTAATATCTCCAATATGGCATCACTGCCTCTCTAATTGCCAGGTCCCTACTTCACACGTGGATGAGAAGAAGGAACCTCAATGACAATCTTTCATTAAATCAAAGTCTCTACTTCTACTTGTGATGGACTGAAGCTCTAAAATCTCTCCTCTGTGACCCAGGCTTGTCTCTCTCTGCCCTCACAGTACCCTTGTAAAGTAGAGAAGGTACCTCTTCTTTTCACCAGATTTGCATTTCCATTGGCATAGGGAGCTCACAATGGATAAACATCCTCTCCCCATGCCAGTCATCACATCTGCTGCAACTTAAAGTTTTTTACAATTTGGGGGAATAGTGAGATTTAAGTGACTTTCCCAGAGACACATGGCCAACATGTATCATAGGTAAGACTTTAACCCAACTTTTATTGGCTCCAAGCTCAATAACCAAGTACTATTATTCAATTTCCATCCACTAACATTATTAGATCATATTTCAAACTGCATGTGATCTAAGAGATCATCACATTCGATTTTTTAAATTAACACATGGCGGGGGGCAGCTGGGTAGCTCAGTGGATTGAGAACCAAGCCTAGAGACGGGCGATCCTAGGTTCAGATCTGGCCTCAGACACTTCCCTGTGTGTGACCCTGGGCAAGTCACTTGTCCCCCTTTGCCTACCCTTAAAACTCTTCTGCCTTGGAGCCAATACGTAGTATTGGCTCCTATTGGCTCCAAGACATAAGGTAAGGGTTTAATTTTTTTTTAATTGACACATGGGAAAATTGAGGTCCAAGGAGGTCCAGTGGCTTTTTCAAATTCATCCAGTTGGAATTCCCTGTGAACTGGAATGACCTCCAGGAATTGATGCAGAGTGAAAGGAGCAGAACCAGGAGAACCTTATACATAGAGACAAATACACTGTGGCACAATTGATTATAATGAATTTCTCTACTAGCAGGAATGCAATGATTCAAAATATTTCCGAGGGACTTATGAGAAGGAAAACTATCCACATCCAGAGAAAGAACTGTGGGAGCAGAAACACAGAAGAAAAACAACTGCTTGACCACATGGGTCAATGGAGATATGATTAGGGATGTAGACTAACGATCACCATAGTGCAAATACTAATAATATGGAAATAGGTCTTGATCAATAACACATGTAAAACCAAGCGGAATTGTGCATTTGGCTATGGGGTGGGGGGAAGAATATGAATCATGTAACCATGGAAAATTTTTCATAATTAATTTCACAATTAATAAAATAAAAATAAATTTAAAAATTTTCATCCAAGTAGTACATGGCAGAACCAGGACTCAAATTCTTGACCTTTGACTCTCACTATGGGACCCTGTCTGCTGTACTGCTCTTTCTCCCAGAGCACATATCAAAGCAGTTTGGGAATGTCATCACAGATTAAATATAATATGTATGGAATAGAGAGAAGTGATCTTAATAAACCCAGTACTTTAAGGATTAGAGAATTCACAGTTTAAAGGTCTCCTTGCTCACTTCAGCTTAAAACTTATTAGAAAATAAGTATATTGTGTGAGTGGTTTCTGTGTCCAAATTGGGAGATTTTTCCTCACTCTATGACCTTAAAGATTTTGACCTTAAAGAGCAAGGAGAATGTGTTGAAGGAAATTGAAGTGTTTTTTTTTTCCTTATAGATTCCGTATCCTGAAGAATTGAGGTCTGGGGGCTTTGCTGCCTGATCCAGTGGCTCTCTTCAGACATCATCTGGACCTTAATACATTGTGTGGGACCAGGAAAATACTGGCAAAATTTGATGCCCATGTCCTGGTTCTGAATCTACACTCTTACAACTACTGCCTGGATGATCTGGGAAGTCATTCCCCCTTTTTGAGCCTTAATCTTACCATCAATTAGATGGGATAATATCATTCACATCACCTAGCTCAGAGTTGCTGTGCAGAAAGCACTTTGTGAACCTGAAAATACTAGAAGCATTTAACCGACTATAATTAACCAAACATATTAAGAACGTGTGTCATGCACTAAAGCTACTGGGAAGCCGTCCTTTCCTCTGCCTTTCAGATTCTCATGGAGTTGGTGTTCCACAAAGCATTAAACATTCTTACACCAAAGAGCACACTGAGAAAAACATAGCATTGGCCGGACTTCCTCATCCTTCTCTGAATTTATTTCCGGCATCGCCATTCCTAGTCATTTATGACAGCTAGGATCTATAGCCCACTGTTGGCAGAGAAATGACTCACAGACCCAATTAACTGTCCTATTAGTATAGACAGAAACATGCTCCAGCTGTTTGATTAGGAAAGTGAGTTCAAACTCCAGCCCAACTTTCTCTCCTTGAAAGGACCCCCTACCAGCTACAGCTGGAAGGGATACAGACAATATAGATCTACTTTGGGGACCAACAAAATGCTGAAGTCATTTTTGAAAGAAGAAAAAAAGGCTATATGTCCATGGACTTATCTACAACTGGATAGACTTCAGGGTGCTGAGATGCCCAGTGGTTGAAGAAAAGTCATGGTGGACAGAGATCCATCTTATGTTTGCTGACTGTTGCTCAAGTTTCAAGGGGATCGGGCAGGAGTTGGAAGTTTCAAATGGCCTCACTCCAGATGTCTCGAAGGATTTGTAATTGAGATTAACAACAGAGTTTTGTTTGTTCATACAGTATTTTCTATACAACGAATGTCATCTTTTATATGAGCAAACAAAAGGTCGATGTAGCAGGTAGGATGCTAGATTCATAATCAGGGGGACCTCCATTTGAATCCTGCTGCAGACCTTGTCTGTGTGACTATACAAGTCACTTAAATTCATTCTCATAAAATGAGAAGTTTGGATTCTTCTTGGCCTTTAAGCTCCCTTGTAACTCTGAATTTATAATCCCAGCTCCCCAAGGGGCAAAGGGATTTTCCTAGTCATTTTTGACATTGGTTGGAGTCAAGAAAATAATCCAGAAGCTTTTCCTTCAAAAATGTCATTCTTACACAGAAGAAAAACATGTGTTCGATCAGGTAGTTGGATGGGGATATGATTAAGGGATAATCTGATGTTAAAAGATAGCTCTATTGGGGGCAGCTGGATGGCTCTGTGAATTGAGAGCCAGGCCTGGAGGCGGGAGGTCCTAGGCTCAAATCTGACCTAAGACACTTCCTAGCTGTGTGACCCTGGGCAAGTCACTTGACCCCCATTGCCTAGCCCTATAACAAATAAAATGAATATAGAAGGACATATATAAAGATATTAGGGTTTAAAAAAAGAAATAAAGATCGCTCTATTGCAAATATGAATAACATGGAAATAGGTTTTGAACAATGATGCATGTATAACCCAGTGGAACTGCTTGTCAGCTCTGGGAGGGGGAGGGAAAGGGATAGGAAAAATCACGAAGCATGTAACCATGGAAAAATATTCTAAATAAAAAATGAGTATAAGTTTAAAAATGCCATTCTTGGTTGATTAAATTCACCTATCATCCCCCTTAAAAATAGAGGCTAATAGAGGTAAAAGAGAACTAGGCGGTCCTTCAGTTACCTCTCATATTCCATGAGCAGCCCACTGGCCCCCTTCAGTCATGAATATTTCTGATGACACACAATTTCCTGGGAAATTCATTCTTGATGAAATGTACTCATAACGGCCATGTGTCTGTCCATTGCCCTCTAAGTGAGTTTCACCTTTCGTTCTTTAGGGATCAAAGTATTCTGAAACTCATAGCCATTCAGGACCAATGAAGAAATATTGATGTTGGTACTGATGTTCATTTTGAGCATATTGATGTGGCTCCCTATTGCTATTTGAGACACTGAAGAAGTAAAAGTGCAAGACTCCTCTCTGCATTTTAAAGCTATTCATAACCCGGAGTCTGTCTACCTTTTGGGGTTCATCATACAATGTCACCCCTCATGGGCTCATCCATTCAGCCAAACTACTAGTTTAGTCTGGTCCTCAAGTACAACAATGCATCTCCCAACTTTTCACAGGCACTCCCTCCTCCCTGGAATACTACTCTTCCTCAGCTTCACCTCTGAGGATCTCTAGCTTCTGTTAAAACTCAGTTCAAGCAGCACCTCCCACATCAAGCCCTTCCTAATACCCCCAGAAGGTAGAGTCGCCCCCCAGTACCATGTATTGACTTGTGCATCATGGGTGGGGACAGGTGCATTTGTATGCACATGTCTCCTCAGAAAAAGTATGAGCCCCTGGAAGACAGTAAATGTTGCTGCCTTCTTGACTTTGCATCCTCATTGCCTAACACAGTGTCAAATATACAGCAGGCATGCAATAAATGTGTGTTGGCTGTTTGTTGATTGAACAAATGAATGTTTGTTTCAAGGAGGATCTTGGGGTCATTCAATGAACTGCACAATTTCCCATGCAATGGAGCTTTCACTCCTCTTCTTCTTCCATCCACTGATAGGGAGTGAGCAGAGCCTTTAGATTATTTTGGATTATTAGGTATTCACATCCTTAAGGTGACCATCACTACTGCCAAATCTAGTGATCAAGCCACGAGACCCCTCGGCTTCCAAGTGAGCCAACTGGAGATGATCCATTGGGATCTCTCGCCCAGGGACGTGAGGATGCAGTCTGACTCCAGACAAAAAAAAAAGCCTATTTGTCAGTGTGAAAGCTTTGAGCAATGCAGCAGAATCTGGGCCCAAGTTTCTCTAATGGGAGTTAGAAATGTGATTTGGGGATCAGAGAACAAAGGCTTCATAGGAACTAATGGCCAAGGGCTCCATGGGAAAAGCCGAAAATGAAAGGCACAGAGAGGAAAGGCAAAGCACGCTGCACCAGGGAAAGGATCCCAGCAGCTGGGCAGGCTGATACTTAAAATGATGAACAATGATTTCAGTGGTAAAAGAACCTGCCATTTTCATGGATTTCACATATGCTCCTCTCTTAGGCAGACAAGACAGACAGACTTGGAATGGTCCCAGGATTGAAGAAGAGGAAGGAGGTGGGGATGGAAAAAAGGAGTTAGTGATGGTTATACTTTGGAAATTAAACTTTGCTCTCAGCCATGACAGCTTCTCACTATCATCAGAAACCCATTCTTCCAACACCAGTGATCTCCTAAAGATATTAAGTGCCTGTGAATGATGGCGCACCACCACTTCAATAGTATCAAAATGATAGAAACTCAAAGTTCAGCGTGGAAATGTGATCTTTACCTAAGCAGCCTGCTGCAGAAGACCCCCAGTGAGTTGTGAGTCATTGGAGGACATTTTATCCCCATTTTATAGATGAAAAAACTGAAGCCAAGAGAGATTGACTGACTTGCCTAATCTCACACACTTAGTAAGTTCAGGAGGGTGGATTTGAGCCTTACTCCAAGTCCAACACTCTAACCATTATGCAAGACTGCCTGCCAGGGTGCTGAGTTCTTGGTCTTCTTCTCTTCTCCCTATCCACTTTTTTGTATCACGTCCATGTATTCAATTATCCTCTCTACTCTGATGGCTCCCTGAGCTAGAGAGCCAGACCTAACTTCTCTCCTGAGCTCTAGTTCTCACATAACCAACGATCTTTTGGACATCTCAAATCTAGTCTACTGTAGATAAGCATCTCCAAATCTATAAGTCTAAAAGAGAATCCATTATCTTTCCCACCAAACCCTCTCTTCCTCTCAACTTGCTTATGGTCATCAATGGCATCGCCACCCTCCTCGTCCCCCAGGCTATCAATAGTGCCATCCTTAACTTGGACCTCTCATCCACCACTTACTGCCAAGTCGTATGCTTTCCGTCTTAACAACTTCTCCCACCTCTAGCTCCATCTCGCACCTCAGACAGCTTTATTCTAGTGTAGCTCTTCTCTTTTTTCCCCTTTAAGCCAGAAATTGTAAAGAACCACGCTGATCATAGCCAAAAAGCCCACACCGTTCCAAGCCATCCTTGACTCTGCTGAAGTGCAGGTCTGACAGTGTCCCCACAGGCTCAGTCAAGCCCAGTAACTCCCTCTGACCTTTAGAATCAAAAGCAAAATACAATTTGGGGCACAATTTGGGGATCCTTCCATCTCTGGCCCCTCTCTAACGTTCCTGTCTTTCCACACGCACAGTGTAATCCAGCACCCCATCCTTTTTGCTCTTTCATATACGTCGTGTTCATCTCCCAGCCCCATGACCTTGGGAGGGCTATTCCTCATGCTTGGTATCCTCTCCCTCCCCCTTCTGTCTTCTGGCTTCCATCAAGACTGAGATGAAATCCTACCTTCTAAAAGAGGCCATTTCTTCAAGGACAACACATCCTTGCTCGATGGTGTCTTCCTGATATCATTCTCTGTGTAGACTGGATCCATGTAGCTTATAAACAGTTATTTTCTGTTTCTCTCTCCCATGAGAGTGTGGAGATTATAAAGAATTGGGCATCTAAGTAGCACAGTGCATAGGGAACTAGGTCTAGATTCTTAAAGACTCATGAATTCTCCTGAATTCAAATCTGGTCTAAAAACCTTACTGGCAATGTGACCCTGGACAAGTCACTTAACCCTGTTTGCCTCCATTTCCTCATCTGTAAAATAAGAGAAGGAAATGAGAAGAAGTTTCTGCCAAGAAAACCCTAGATGAGGTCACAAAGAGTCAGACCCAAATGACATGACCAAACTACAAAATTAGAATGTGAGCTTCTCGAGGGAGGAGATTGTATTTTGTTGTTGTTTGGGCTATTTTTTTTAACATTACATTACCTACCAGTGGTTAGCAGAGTGGCTGGCACAGAGTAAATGCTTATTATTTGATTAGATCTAGAAAGACACAAAAGGAATAGTTTCTCCCCTCAGGAATCATAGAGTCTGATTTCTGTTGTTATGTCTCAAATCTAGGCTGTGTGGGCTTTTGGAAGATACCACTCGAGCCTCATGGACCTTTTCTAAAAGAATTCATTTGAAGTGCATTCCGCAACTGTTAGTGTAGGTTCTTGAAGCACTTGTGTCTGTGTCCCTGTGCATCTGCAGAAATGATTTACGAGTCAGAGGAACAAGGCTCGTGGACCTTGAAAGATGTCCGAGGTACTCCTGACTGCAAATGAGCATCCCTTATGTTCATCATGAATCTTTAAAATATTCTCAAGAGGAAGGAAGCTCTCCTGAGAGCTGAACTATGCGGAACTGTACATGGGAAATTGCTCTAGTGACTAGAGATGGAGAAATTTGGATAACTATCCTACTCCTGAACAGGTTGGCAAAGGGCAAAACTATTTGTGGAAATATTCTTCATACAATCATTTCTGGAAGTAGAGTCCAAAGGTATCCCCTTGAAACAGTTCAGCTGGAGAGTCAGTGCTTTGCCCAATCCTTGGCTTCCAAGCTGATATTTCTCAGTTTCATCTAGCACCATAGCCCCACCCTGATTCTCTCTAGACAATACGCCCCAAGGCACCCAGAATCGACCCTGCCCAAAGGTCTCCCTCAAGTTCATTGTCATCTAACTGGAAAATTCTCCAAACGAGTGTCTAGAGTTACCATCTTTTTCCTTCCTGCCAAGTCTTACCAATTAATTTCCTCCAAGCCTCCAACAACAAACACTCAAATAGCACCCAACACTTAGGGCAACCATATGTCCTAGATTTTCTAGGACACTCTCAATTTCAAGAAGAGAAAGTATACCTTTAAATAAAACGGGTCTCAGCAAAAATGGATATATTCATGTATATGTATACGTATAGATATAGATATATGCATATGCATTTATGCATAAATGTATATATACACATATGTATGCATACATAAGCACACTAATGTGTGTGTGTGTGTGTGTGTGTGTGTGTGTACTCTGATTATATAGTAGCTATAACTTTTCAGCTTATTGATGAGGGCCATTACAGTCAGAACATGAGCCATCCGGGTACAGAGGATCTACTGAGTTCCTAACAGGACCGTATATTGATAAATTAATTAATTCGTTTTAAAAAGCTACTAATAAACAGTGATACAAACTCCAGGCTTAGGAAACAGGACTCACTGGATCCTCTGCCATGTTCACTTTCTAATTTACCTTGTTGCCAATATTTATAAAGCAACATTTTTTTAGTTGAAAGAATAGTGGTTTGGTATATAGTGACCAGAGGATCGATCCAACAATTGTAAGAATCAAATCTTTCCCCTGATGCCTGGAGGGAAGGGTTAACTTCTCACTGACGTTGGCAACCATCGGATACTCTAAGTTTCAAATCAACATCACTGGGGCAAGTTTATCCAGCAAAGGTTCCCACGGCAACAACCCCCAAACTCCAGAAGAACCACATATCAAGATTCAATCACTCAACAGTAATCAAACTGGCCAATTCTGTGCCAGGCTCTGTGCCAAGCACTGAGCATATAAAAAGAAGCCAAAGGCAGCCCCTGCCCTCAAAGAGCTTAAGATTTTGAGGAGTAGTGACTAGAATTCCTAATAAATTCATGCAAATGTATATTTGATAGATGTAGGAAGATTAGGAGTAGAGTTGCCTCCAATAGTGCATTTTGCACATGGTTTAAGGGATACTTCCCTTTTCTTCCCTTGCTCCCTCAAATGGAGGCAGATCTATAAAGTAGAACCTGTGGGTTACTCATTTGCCTTCTTCTATCTGTAGTGCAGAGGTCGGCAACGTATGGCTCTCGAGCCATATCTGGCTCTTTTGAGGGTCAGATATGGCTCTTTCTGAAGGAGCCATAAAGTCCATTTTTTTTCAGGCTCTGTTACAGGAGCGGCTCTGTGAGCACTAAACGGCTCTCACGAAATGACATTTTTAAAAATGTAGCGTTTATGGCTCTTCCAGCCAAAAAGGTTGCCGACCCTTGCTGTAGTGTGCAATGATATCAACATTTCAATGGCACTGTGATTGATGCGGATAGTCTTTATGGCGGTACAGCTGAAGGCACTAGGGAGCTTGAGCCTAGAGAACACCTAGGAGAGCCATAATAGGTGTCATCAAGGAAATTAAGGGCAGCCCTATGGAGGAGGGAATAGACTTGGGTTTTTTGCACCTAGAGGCAGAATGGAAGCAATAGAGGTGAGGAGGAATTGAAAAAAAAAAAGCTAAATTATGCTTAGCATGAAGAAAAATGGAATGATTGTAACTATCCAAGAGCCAATGTACGGCTCCTTGGGCTGGGCTGGGTTCCCCCTCACTGGAAGTCTCTGAGCTGGGGCTGTATGGCCACTAATGGCTCTGAGATTGTGAGGAGAGCATTTATTCCCCAACTCTAGTGGATTAGGCTAACAGTAAGTCTGTTTGTTGGCAGCACCTGGGCACCAAGCATCTCATGAAGAGAGAAAGCCACACATCCCGGTGCCCTTTGTTCAATATGTATTGGTCCCTGCAAACTGGAAAGCGTAAGATTGCATATCCAACAAGCACTTGGGACCCACTTCCACCCTTTATTTTGATTTGTCTTTTTATTTCTTTGCCAGGAACTTCTTCCAAGCTCAGTGCTTGTTACCACCAGGAGGTGGGCAGGGACTTTGAATCGTGCCTCCCCTCCCCCCAAACGTTTTGATTTTCTCTCATTCAGGGCTTAATAACTCCCAGGCTACCTGTGTGGGCATGCAGCCTTGTGAATGGTTAGAGAAGGTATCAGTGCTGCCCCAAAGAGGAAAATTGGAGCCTGCAGTGATGCTGATAAAAGCCATAGAAGGTCACCAAAATGTGTAGCCTGGCAGAGAGGGGAAAACTCAGCAAAGCATTCTATGATACACAATCAACAGAAATAGAATTGTTGTTCTCTCAGCTTCCAGCTTCTATATCCAATGCAGCCTCCAAACAGCAGCCAGTACAATCTTCCTACCACACAGGTCTGATCGTGTCTCTCTCAAGAATAGATAGAAGCTCCCTCTGACCTCTAGGAAGAAATGGAAACTCCTAATCTGGTGTTTCAGGACCTCCACCATCTGACTCCACACAACCTTTCTAACACTTTCAACTATTCCTCTTTAGGCACATCCTACCTTCTAGTCATAATGGTGCCCTGAGCTGACATTCTGTGTTCTACAAGTCATCCTTTGTGCTTGGAACTCCCTCCACTTCTATTCCTCTTAGAATCTTTCTTTCCCTTCAAAGGTTTCTGAATGAAGTCCATAGACCTGAGACTCTAGACTCTGGCAGGGGAGCTACCCTGCCCACCATCCCACTTCCCAGATATCTACAAGTCATTTTGTCAGGTATACACGCTCCCTTTCCACCTCTAGTTCTGAGAATTGTAATCAAATCAGCACTGTCCTTGCCAAAAAGGGACATTTAAATCATTTAGTATACTGAGACTTCCTTGTCCAAAGCTCTCTCCCCTGGCCATGACTCCCTTATCTGTATTTTCTTGAAGGCCAGGGCTATCTTACCTCCTAGTAGATGGACTTCTGGCACTTTGTGCTAGAGGTGAATGGTTAAAAAAAAATGCTTTTTCTGGGGGCAGCTGGGTAGCTCAGTGGATTGAGAGTCAGTCCTAGAGATGGGAGGTCCTAGTTTCAAATCTGGCCTCAGACACTTCCCAGCTATGTGACCCTGGGCAAGTCACTTGACCCCCATGGCCCACCCTTACCACTCTTCCACCAAGGAGTCAATACACAGAAGTTAAGGGTTTAAAAAATGCTTTTTCTTTTATTCATTCACTTCACTCATTCTAACCACCCTAAGACTCATGCCAATTCCTTTAGTGCCTTTCAAGTATCCCTTAGTGCCTTGGGCCTCACATCCATCTCCCTCTGCCTTCTTAACTTAGAATCCTTCTAGAAGTTGCCCCCTTCTTCCCACTGATGAGATCCTCCTGGAGCCTCCATTTTGTGGAGGCTTCCATTCCCCTCCTGGCCTTGTTCCTGGCTTCAAAAGCACAGCCCTTTACCAGGAACCTCTCTGCACCCCTCAGGCCTTTCTGGTACCTTCTGTGGGTTCCCTTGCCCCATTAGAGTGGAAACTTCATGAAAGCAGAGACCATCGTTTTTGCTTTTCTTTCTCTCTTCAGTCCTTGGCACAATGGCTCACTCATAACAAGGACTCAGTTTCCCGTAATAAAGCCTTGTTTCCTATGTTTCAGATGTCCCCTTCATAAAACCCCTCCTGATTCCAGTTCCCTAATTTGAGGCATTCTCTCTTTCTCTCCCAAACTCCTCATCTGGCTTCATCTTGATGCATCTTTGCTTTTTCGACTGCATCTTCGTAGTAGACTGTAAGGTCCACGAGGACAGGAACTGGGGCATGTTTGTGCATGTAGGTCCATATAAACAGTGTGGAAGTCTAATAAATAATTGTTCGATTAGATGCAATATATAGTCTGCTTCCTAGGAAGTTTGTGGAAATACAGACGATGCAAAGCTCTTCCAAAATAGTGATCTGGCTCCTCCATGGAGCTTTCCTCTGGACAAAGTCCACACAGAAAACGGGCACGACCAGAATCGAAGCCAATTGACAAAGAGCGTATTCCCTCATAGAAAGACACGAAGCGATTGGCACGAGGCTCAGGAGAGCGACACACACGTTGCCATCAGAGTGCTCTTCCCAAAAGTGTGCAGGAAAGGAGTAAAGCCAGAAGTGCCACTCGGATGGATGAACGGGTTCTTCCTGGATCGGATGGACTGAGCTTATCACCAGGAACTCGTCCTCATTTAACTCCAGTTCATAAATACGCGTTATTGAGCAGTTCAGAGGCGCACTTGCTCGCTCTCTCATGAAGCCGTTAGCCATGACTAATAATCACATTTTCCCTCCACAAGACAGAGAGGATGTCTCCATCATATGGCGATTCCATCTGAGCTGTGGACACGATACCGCAAATGAGATTCTTCAGAACCAATGTCACTTGGGAGGTATTCTGCGGGGACCCCTGCCTGGCCACATAAATGAATTCGTTTACTCCACACCCTGCCCTCCTACCCATCAGGTTTCAGAATGTTTTTAAGTTATTATGCCTCAGCTTCTAAAGTCAGGGCAGAGATCTGCCGTCCCTCCACAAAGTCTGGGGCCCTCACTCAAAGGCAGGAGAGAGGCAGGACAAACGGTGCCAGACACAGTGATTTATTAGTCTTGACCCCAGGATCTCAGTCTCCCTCATGGCCAAGGGCACACATTTGTAAATCACTTGGCTGAGATTGAGATGACAGACTGAGGTCATGGAACAAGATGATGTGAGTCAGCCCGCATCGGCATCCAAACACAATCTGGACTTCATCGGCCTGGTCTCGTACTCCACTCTACCAGGCTCGGAAGTCCCAAGAGACATTCTGAAAATGCTTCCAAGAAAAACCGAGCCCAGACATGTAAATGCAAGGGAATTTTAGAGGCCCCAATTTTCATTTTCTTTGTGAAATGTATTGATGGCAAAGGATGGGAGTGTTTGACAGGGAAAGGGCACAGTACAGCTGAGTGAGTACCGGCTCTGGAGTCAGTGAAACTGGGTTCAAATTCCACATCTGATATTTATTACCCGCATAACTTTGGGCACATTCTCTGGGTTTAAAATTCCTCATCTATAAAATAGTAAAGTTGGCCTAGGTGACGTCAGAGTTCCTTTCTAGAACTAGACAAAAAGCCTATGATAGGTACAAAGACAGAGAAGCCCGGATGATGCTTTTGAGAGGAGAAGAACATTGTCTCTATCTCATTTCGAGTTGACACTTTGAACTCTGAGCCAGAACCTTCACGTTTCTGGTACATGAGTAGAAATAAATCATTTTCATCTAGAAATCGTTTGCTGTAAACATGCAGAAAGAATCGAGTCATAGAATGTCAAGATTCAAAGGGATCTCCGTCTATGAAAATCAACTCTGCTTTCACATGTTTGGCATGACCAACAGGTAATCAGCTAGGAACTGACTGAAGGTATTAAGCAGGAGGATCTCACTGCCTCCTATGGGTAACTCATTCCCCTTTGTGACAGCTTTATTAGTAAGTTTTTCCAGACACCAAGCTTCAATCTACCTCTCCTGAGCTTTTCATAATTGCCCCTATTTCCACTCTTTGGGGTCTAAATGCTCATGACCGTAACGGATCTTGTAATACTCAAAGAGAACATCCTCTTATCCACGAATCCTTTTCTTCTCTAAGAGTTCTGCTCCCAGATATACTGCTAACTAATTGCATGACCTTGGATAAGGAACTTAAAATCTATGAATTAGCTCATGTCAATATGTATAAGATGATGGGGCTGACCCAGAGGAAGTGCGTCTCAGGTGCATTCTCCCAAATTCTGTCTTCACTAACATCAATATGCATATACATAAAAGTGTTCTTCCCATCTGAAGGGTATTTTAAACATGGTATTCTGGGATGCAGTTCCTCAATGGAAACAAGATGATGTAAATACTTTTGAGAATTGGAGGTGGGGAGGGAGGGAGAGGGAGAGCGAGAGCATGATGGGAAATTGCAGTTTTAAATCACTCCCCATGAAGGTCCCAACACCTGCAAAATGTCATTCTAGTGAATTATGAGGAGGATCCAATAAAAATAGCTACTTGAAAATCTAAACCCAAATTTCACATGTGGAAACAGCTGTCTGAATTGTGTCAAAACCTGCCTGTCCCAGATTTGCCTCATTAGTCATTGAGGAGCCCCTAAATAGATCAGGGACAGAACCCCTGCTTCTGCTGGAGATGGCTCACCACTCTCACATGGGACATCTTTAATATCTGCTAGTCAGGAACCATTCTGAAAAGCTAGCCTATTCCAAGGGAAGGTCCAAAGGTCCAAGTTTCCCGTTTTGGGAAATCATGAATGGAATGGACAAAACCACAGGAAAAAGCACAATTATGGAGGAAGATCGAAAGAAAAATGAATAATACTCAAGAAATGATTGATTCTGTAATAACAGGGACATGTGGGCAATCATGGGGAAACTCAAAGAGAAGGTTTGTTTAATGCAGCTCCACAGATGGGCTTTTGTTCTTCCACTCAGGTGATGAACCATGGGGACAATTCCTGCCTAGACACCATGATACTTTCTGAGACTCTTCTTCTCTCATTGGACACAAGGACCCATTCCCATGATCCTCTGAATTTTAGCTAGAAGAAACTTCGGCGATCACTCGGTCCAATATTAACCATAGCCCCTTCGAATCCTAAGCCTAACCCCAACCCCCTCACTTTATCTCTTGCTCAAGGAACTGACTGCATCCTTCCCTGGTAGGTCCAAAGGACATGGACCAGATCCCTGGCATAATACTCTCAGAGGTAGTTGACCCTTTGATTAAAAACTTTTTGCAGCATTCTCCATTTTATCTCTATTCACAATCAGAGAAGGACAGGGCCAAGGCATCTTTTAGAGGACAGTCACTGTTATCTTCCATGAAACTTGGCTATTTCTAGGAATCTCATAGCTATGACTGCTCCCTTTATTACTCCTGTAGTGGATGGCAACATCTACATGACCTGCGCTTGGAACCTATGGGCTCTCCTCCAGGTCCTCACACAGAAAGGATGCTCTCTCTTTAATATTTCATAACTCTTTCTCTAGGGGAGTTTAGACCCAGAGGCAAGGCAGCATCTTCCCTTCTAACTACTATTGGAAAGCTACGTTGGATGTCATCAGAAGGATGGGGCTTCCAGGCTCACCTCTGAAGTATATGGGCTGAGTAAATCGCTTGACCTCTCCTCATTGCCCCAGGAAACTCAACTATTTTCAATTTACAGCTGAGCTGCTGATTGGAATTGATTAAGGGCATTTCCCAGACTGATGAATGGGCACAGATCAATGTGCATTTGCATCCATGTCTGCATCTACCTAATGCCTATATTTGTATAAACACACACCTGCCCATTATGTTAGTGTGTATCAACCTAGACATTCAGGTACATATAAATGGAGATAGAGAAAGAATCAGTAAGAGAGACAGCCATGGCTTCTGGGAGGCAGAGAGACCTGGAGCTCCTTTCCTGGTTCTGGTTCCTACTTTCTTGGACTCTTTTTGTATTTGAAGATGGTTTTCTAATGATTTCCTTCACTATGGAAAATACATTTGTTTTTCCAGAGAAAAGAGGAAAATGAAGCAAATGAAGCAAATGAGGACTCAGAGCCAATGGGAACTCTGCACAAGTCCCCTGAGTTTGTCTCCAGGGGCAGCTGGGTAGCTCAGTGGATTGAGAGTCAGGCCTAGAGATGGGAGGTCCTAGGTTCAAATCCGGCCTCAGACACTTCCCAGCTGTGTGACCCTGGGCAAGTCACTTGACCCCCATTGCCCACCCTTACTACTCTTCCACCTAAGGAGCCAATACACAGAAGTTAAGGGTTTAAAAAAAAAACAAGTCCCCTGAGTTTGTCTCCACAGAGAGAGTAGGCTGAGATGGAGCTCAGAGTGCCAATTAAGAGGGCCTGGGCAGCCGACTTCACCTGCTCTGGGTCCTCCTCGATGTTGGGCTGGAGGATAACTTCTGACACCCAATGCAGGATCAATCACAACTATCCATTTCAGCACAGTCTGAACATATGGCTGGGCTCTGTGCCAGATTCGAGTTCTCCTCCCCTCTCCCAGGCTCCCCCATTTCTGTTAGGTAAGCTCCACAGAGGTGGGGAAGGTTGGAGGTTGAGAAGCACATATCAGAACTCTGGATCCTGATTGGTCGCAGCTCCTGTTTGGATACAGACTGTGTTTCAAATGTGGAGAAGTCAATGCATTTCTAGGCCCACCACAAGGATGAAGTCATTGGCCAGTGCACAAAGCATAGTTTAAAGCAAAGAGCATTAAATCTGGAGTCTGGGGACCTTTGAGTTAGCAGTTTCCAAATCTTGCCTTTGACCCTTACTACCAATGTGACTTTGAAAAAGTCACTTCCGTGGGCCTCAGTTTCCTCATCTGTAAAATGATAGTTTAGGCTTAATGACCTCTGTTAACCCTTTGAGCTCTAAATCCAGAGTTCTGTGTTCTTATCTTAGGATTGACCCCAAAGGCCATTGACCCCAGGTGCAGCAATGGACCCAAGGCTATACAGGGTTGGGGCATGTACTGTCCAGACTATTGTCTTTGTTTCTGGCCTTCCCCCTGAGACATGGTCTGGAAGTATACACCCACCTTTGCAGCTACCCAGGGCTGTCACTAGCAACTCTCAAATCTGAGACAAGTGACAAAAAATGGACTTGGGGCAGAGATACAATCCATTAATGTTGAATGAAGAATTGTAGAATCAACCTTGGAGCACTGGGAACTCGAGACACCCTGAAAATTCCAAGCTAGCTCAGACCCAGTAAAAAAAGTCAAGCTACTTGTGAGATAAAATTCCAGAAATGAGTTTATCATCTTAGCTTCCTTTTGACTAGGAGGGACTCAAGAGGTACCCGATCTCTGGGTGCCCCTGTGGACCAATTATGGACCAGGATTAGAGGAATTTTTGTGAAGGATTTGGCAAAAGGAAAATGACTTTTCTAGCTAGCAGGGAATTTATAAATAATGTAGTCCAATCTCCTTAATTTCCTGATGGAGAAACTGAGGCCTAGAGAGAGAGATAGAGTGAAGGGCCAAAATTATATGAGTTCTATCACATGTTGACATTCCAAAGTTTAAACTGCTAACTCGAGTGTCACCAAATCCCAGAATTTCAACTAGAGGGAACCTCAAAATTTACTGTTTGGGTGGCATCCCAATCCAGTTCCCATTATATATATATATATATATAATCATTATTATTTTCAATCTCATGCTCATTATTATGTTCCTATATATATATATATATTCCCTATAGGGCTAGGAAAATAATATATATATATATATATTCCCTATAGGGCTAGGAAAATAATAATGAGCATGAGATTGATTTAAAAGAACAAAAAGTCAAGAAGATCCAGGAGAATAATGAAAACCAGTGGGAGAAGGAGAGGCCTAGGCATACCCTATCTCAAATGTTACTACAAAGTGATAATGATTTGGCCCAGGTTAAGAAATGCAGAAGGCGATTAGGAAAGCAGATTAGATTCACCACGTGCAGAAACCAAAGAATAAAACAATCCAGCATTCAATAAGCATTCAATAAGCACGTAGACCTCTGCTAAGAGTCTAAGGATGTCCCACTTGACAAAATTTGGGGGCAAAAATGGAAAGCTGCATGAGAGAAATGAGGTGTGGACTAACTATCAAAAAGAAGTTCCATCAAGATACATGACTTAAATCTAGAAGGCCATGTCAAAAACAAATTAGAAAGGAACCGGCTATATTTCCCATAAGATTTATGAACCGGGAAGACTTAATGATCAAATGTGAGAAAACGAGTATCACAAAAGAGAAAATGGACAACTTCAACTGCATGAAAATATCTTACTTTAAACAGGAGGGCCAATGTGACTAAACTGGGGAAGGAAGGCAGTAACTGAGGCTGGGGGGACAACACAGGCAGCATTTTTTTTCTGATGAAGTTTCCAAGATAAAGAAAGAATCGATTCAAATTAATAGAAGCAAAAACCATTCACCCATTGACGAACGTGAAGGAATATGAACAGGTAATTTTCTAAAGAAGAAATCTAAGCTATCGTTAACCATTTAAAAATGCCCCCAAGTCACTAGGAATTAAAGAAATACAAACTGAAGCAACCCTCATTTTGCTCCTCCTGATCCCCATCAGATTGTCTGTAAGGAACCCAAAATGAAGAGGAAAACTATTTTGGAAGCTGAGAGAACATATGCAGAGAAACACACTGTTAGACCAGCCATTCTAGAAAGCAACTGTGAGCCACAGGCAGACAGTCATTGCCCTGGCCGTGTCCTGTGACCTTCTGGTTCCACTACTAGAATGACGTCCAAAGACATGTTAAAGAAAGAGGGAAAGGATTCCTCCACACTGATATGTTTAAAGTAGCTCATTTGGTTGTGGCAAAAGTTATGAACTAAGTCCTTTTTCCTCCCTCTCCCTTTGAAACACACACAATGCACACTCACACACACACACACACACACACACACACACACACACACACATGCACACATACATTCGCACACACTCAAATGCATGTTATAAAAGGAAACGTGGTGGGGAAAGACAAGACTTGCTTGGAGGCAAGTAGAAGCATCCGTCTAAAGTTCAGGTTCCTGATGAGTAAAGAGAGGTTGGACCAGTTTTTGTCTGCGATTTAGTGATCTTTCAGATCCGATTTGCTACCATTCATTCCAACACTCTCGACCTCTAGATTCTCTTGACCCAAGTGTGGCTCAGTAGCGTGATGATCAGTCTCAGTCTCAGTCTCTGTATCAGCATTACTTTCCAAAGGAGTAGACTAGGATTTCTACATAGGGAAGCTGTTAAACAGCAGAGCACACAGAGCGGGGGCAGGTAGGAGGCACAGTGGGCATCATGCCAGGTGTGAGGACAGGAAGATTCATCTCCCTGAGTTCAAATCGGGCCTCAGATACTTACTAGCTATGTGGCCCAATCCTGTTCGCCTCAGTTTCCTCATCTGTAAAATGAAGGAAATGGCAAACCCCTCCAGTATCTTTGCCAAGAAAACCCCAAGTGGGGTCATGAAGAGTCAGACACGATTGAAACAACTGAACAACAGTGACGCTGAGGGAGGGAGTCTCATCGGAAGAAGGAGAGGTAACACTGGTGAGCCCTTCACAAGCCTAGACTGTTCTGTGCTTTGCAAAGTTTTTCAATGCTTCAGCTGACCTGAGCCTCAGATAAGGAAGTGCAAAGGGTTAAATGTATGTTTGGGGTCACAAATCTAATAAACAATGGAGCTGGAGGTTGAATTTGGCCTTCTGGCTCACAGTCTCCCCTTTTCTACCTACCTCACAGGACTGGTTCAAGTTTCAATGAACCCATAGATGAGGCAGTTCAGCTTTGAAAAGATCAAAGCATTATACAAGCCCAAAGGATTCCTGGAGGTTGACCAGGTTCCCTTCTTGCCTTAAACAATGAGCACATGCATGGCTCTGCATTTGGGCACATGATCATATGTGCGTGAATACATTTTACACATGTATGCTCACTTTACAGATGAGGTTGAGAGAAGGAAAGTGACTCTTCAGAAGTCACACCAGTTAGTAGGTTAGAGTTGGATAAGATCTTGGGACTCCTGAATCACAGATTAATGCACTTTTGACTATGGCATAATGTTATCCAGACATACTTCTGTAAATATGGAAAAAGAAGAGATAATTAAAGAAAATGTAATAAAATTGCATTGGGATTCACCTCTCCAACATATCCAGGTTGGAAGGGGAAAAATGGATGCCTTTTCCTAAAAGTCCTTTCCCTTCTCATAGTTAATCCCCACTTTAATTCCATCAGCAACTTCCATAGTCTTTCTTACATATAAATAATTCTTCCTACTGTCCTAATTCTCCTTTAGGAAATCCACATTTCCATCCCTCTAAATTATGCTCACTGAATGTAATGGACTTCTCTACTAGCAGCAATGCAATGATCCAGGACAATTCTGAGGGATTTATGAGAAAGATGCCATCTACATGCAGAGAAAGAACTGTGGGAGCAGAAACACAGAAGAAAAAAAAATTCCTTGCTCACACGGTTCAATGGATGGAGACTCTAAATGATCACCCCAGTGCAAATATTAATAATATGGAAATAGATCTTGACCAGTGATACATGTACAACCCAGGGGAATTGCTCATTGGCTACAAGAGGGGGTGGGAGGAGGACAGGGAAAGAACATGAATCATGTAACCATGGAAAAATAGTCTAAATTAATTAAACAAATAAACTTTTAAAAAGAGAAAAAAGAAAAAGAAAGAAATAATATTCACTGAAGATAATTGATGAGTAGGTATTCCAGATCCACAATGCCCTGAACTCTCACTCTGTAGCTCATCCAATGCTCTGTTTCTGGAATATCTTCACCAACAACCCTACTCCCAACTCTGACCACTTTGGCTGTTAAATTCTTCTGACCTGTCTCTAGAATGCCAACGCTAGAAATAGAGAGCGTGAGAGTTGGAAGAGCTCTCAGGTGACATCTAGCACACCTTGTCCTTACCCATAATTCCTTCTACAACACCTGCATAATGTGGTCATGAAGTCTCTGCTTGAACAGATATCTCCAGAACTTGTCTGCAGATGGCTGAACTGCCTGCCCCACTGCAGGAGCTCTTGAGTTGCGTTTCATTCTTCATGTCTAAATTGGCTTCTTCGACATATCCATATACAAACACATATGTGTATCACAACTTTTTTTGTAGTGGCAAAAATTAGAAACTGAAGGAGTGCCCATCAACTGGAAAATGGCTGAGTAAATTACTGTATCTGGATACAAAGGAATAATATTGTTCTATAAGAAGTGATGAAGGGATGATTTCAGAATAATCTGGAAAGATTTGTATGGACCGATGCAGAGGGAAGCGAGCTTAACCAGAAGAACAATTCATAGAGTAACAGCAGTCCTATGAATACAAATATAATTGAAAATCATTAAGAACTCTGATGAAAGCAGTAACTAATTATGCTCCAGTACAGAGATGACAAAACATGCCATCCACTTTCTGACTGAGTTTAGAGTATGAGACATAGATTTTTTTAAACCCTTACCTTCTGCCTTAGAATCACTACTGTGTATTGGCTCCAAGGCAGAAGAGTGATAAGAGCTAGGCAATGGGGGTGAAGTGACTTGCCCAAGGTCACACACCTGGGAAGTGTCTGAGGCCAGATTTGAACCCAAGACCTCTCATCTCTAGATCTAGCTTTCAATCCACTGAGCTACCTAGCCGTCTCTGAGACATAGATTTTTGGACACAATGAATGTAGAACTCTCGTCTGCATCTGCAATCCAAATTTGTAACAGAATCATGGGAAAAGGGGACTGGATTTGGAATCGTAGAAGCAGGGTTTGAATCTCAGCTCTTCAATATCCTACCTCTGTGACCTTGAATGGTGTGTCACCTGATTTCTCCAAGCTTTAGTTTCCTCCTCTGGAAAAGGAGGGGGTTAGATTAGATGCTTTCAGAAATACTTTCTAGTTTCAAACCCATGATCCTATGAATTATGAGATCGGCCCATAGGTTGCTCCCAGTTCTGGGCTTATCTCCAGCTCTGCCATATTGAGCCCAACATGGGCAATTTGATTCCACCTCTAAGCATCCACTGCAGTTTCACTTGATGACAAAATCCTTCCTCACTAGCTCCTCCCTATTTCTTCAGAGGGTTTGGAACTGTGTTCCAGCATGTAGATGAGTGCCCGCCTCTCAGTGGAGAAATGGAAAACACAGGGTTCATCCCTTGTACCTTAAACCAGAGGTGACTATGCCCTAGAGGGCAGGAACCACCTTCATTCTGTCATGTGTATCACTATTGCTTAGCCCAATGTCTGGCACACTGTGGATATGTCTTGATAAAGACTTGTTAATTGATGGATTTTGAAGAGACAACTTTGGGAAAAAGCAAAAAAGAGAATAGTGAACTTTGACCAACCCATACACATACAATTTCCCTCCAAAATACTTAAGGAAAATACTTCCTGTATATAGCAAGTATTCATGTGCCCATTTTATAGGTGGAGAAACCAAGACTTTGAGAAAGGAGATGATGATAGCAGGGGTGTATCTAGGGACTCATGAAAGAAGAGTCTTGGTTAACATCTCATATCTGCCTCTAGATAGGGATGAGACATCTTAAAATGTCAATAATTGAGGGTTTCCTCCCACCAGAGGACAAGAGAAGATACAACCCAACAACACTGTTCTCCTATAGATGCCAGATCTCTTCACTGAATCAAAATCTGAACCTCAAACTCTTGAATCCAACTGCAGGGGAAGCTGCCTGCGGTGTGCTGGGCCTCACATTGGTCACACCCTCCGATCAAGTATTACTGGGTTCTAGATGTCTTCCTGAGAATTATCCTGGCCAAGTATGGGAAGTGGTCTCAGAGACTGAACCATGATGACTACCACCCCTACATTGTTCATCTAAGGCCAAGGTAGTCTAGGGGAAATGGGCCTAGATTTGAAATCATCAGACCTGGGTTCAAATCCCTGCTGCATGATTACTCCTGTGATCTTGGGCAAGTCATTTCCCTTCTGGGCCTCAGTTTTATTGTCTGTGAAATGAAGGTACTAGGCTCTGAGCTCCATTCCATCTCTAAATGCCATGATCTAGAACACTATAGGGAGCAGAAGTGGTTCCACCACCACCACCACCACCACCACCACTCATACTCTCTAGGATCAAAATTACTCCTAAATGCCCTGCATTCAAGGAGGTTGCATTCTAACAATGGATTGTTCACTACATCATGCAGCTGGGCAAAATGTTTCTTTGCAAATCCATCGGAAACTGCTTCCCTCATCACCATAATGCTAATGACATTCCTCTGAGATCACATCCATTATATCCTTCTTATATCTTGTTTGCACGTGTTGTTTTTTTTTTTTTTTTTTTTCCATATTGTCTCCTCCGGTTGACTGTAAATTCCTTGCGGGCAGGGGCTTCTGAGAAACGTTCTTTTCTTTGCATCCCTAGCATTGAGTAAATGCTTGGTACACAGTAAGCACTTCACAAATGCTTACTGCCTCTTTGACTCACCTTGCATTGTGGGAAAATCTTCTGGATTCCAGAGCCATTGTTTTCTCTCACCCAGAGCCCTGTATCTCCTCCTAAAACTCTCTCTGCTCCAAGATTGCCCAGTTTCACCTGTGCTTCTTGCAAAATCAAATGAGCCGGGTTCTCTGAGTGGCTGCCCCTAGAGTCCAAAGTTGGCAGTGATACTCTGTAGATGGCTTCCCATCAGCTCCGCCATGCCATTGGATGGGGAAACCTGGTGGAGCTTGGAGAATAAAGAGAAACCAGTGTGGCATGGAATGGGAGATGAACTGATATTCTTTTTTAAAAACCACTTTACTTTCTATCTTAGAATGAATAATAAGTATTGGTTCCAAGGCGGAAGAGCAGTAAGGACTAGGCAATGGGGGTTAAGTGACTTGTCCAGGGTCACACAGCTGGGAAGTGTCTGAGGTCAGCCTGGAACCCAGGACCTCCCAGCTGACATTCTTTTCAATGATCATCCGACCAGCACCCTGGAAGCCACAATATCTGATGAGGAAGAGGATGTCTGTACTGGTAACTGCTGAGGATAAAAAGGTTGGTTCCCCTTCTGTATTGAGAAACCGCTCACCTCCCATTCCCAGCAAAGTAAAAGGCCATTCGAGCAGAGCTTCTCTGACTGCAGTGACAGCGGTGGCTCTGGCTCTCATTTCTCCTGTAGAGCCTCACACATTGGGTGGGCTAAGCGCCAGTGCTGGGAGTCTAGAACATTCATGGCCTTCTGCTGTCCTTGTCGTTCCCTGATCTGGGCAGCAGGTGCTGACCCAGGAGGGCTGGCCTTGCTGTTACTGGACAGGAATCTAAACCATGGCTTGGCTGCTTACTGCCTGCAGACCTTTGGGGAAATCTTTGCCCTGTTTACCCATTTACAGACACGGGAGGCTGAAGCAGACAGACGGTGAGGTTCCTTCAGCGTATATCCGCGAGCCTCTGATCGCCTGCCCGGAAAAAGGGGAAGAAGCTTATTGGGCTCCTCCCTTTTGCCAGGCACTGTTCTAGGTTCCAGGGATTCCAGCATAAAAATCTAAAGCCTTGACTTGAAGGGACTTTGATTCTATTGGGAGAATACAAGATGGGCGTACACACACACACACACACACACACACACACACACACACACACACACACAGAGTAAATATATAGTACACACAAAGCAACTTCCAAATGGAGAGTGTGTTAACAAGTGTCAGGATGAATGAAGGAAGCTCTCCTGAAAGAGGGGGGCCAAGGCACTGAGGCTTAAAGAAAGCAGGGGGTTCAAAACCAGTCCCTGGTTCTAGCTCAGCCAAGATGGAGAATCAGCACTCAATTGATGAGAACACACAAGAGGAATTTTGAAAATCTTTTCAGCAAAGTGGTCCAACTGAGGCACGGGGGCACTCCAGCATCCTATCCTGAAACATAACAATAATCAAACTGATAGGGCTGCTGAAGATTTGGAGAGCACTTCTTGCGTGTTATCTCATTTGATCTTCACAACTACCCAATGAGGTAGGGACTGTTATTGTCCCCACTTAGCAGAGGAAGAACCTGAGACACAGGAAGCCTAAGTGGCTCGCCCAGCATCACACAATCTTTAAGGAACTATTTAAACTGGAATGTTCCCGACGCCAAGTTCCCTCCTCTGTCCTCTGTGCCACCCAGCTGCCTAGAGGGACAGGAATCCCCATCCAAGAGGGAAAGACCAGGGGCAGACCTGAGCTGGGGCTTTCTCCATAGCTGGTTCTTCTTTGTGGCACTCGAGTGGATCAATTAGAGCTGGCAACAGGAAGCTTAGGAGCAAGCAAGTAAAAACCCAGGCTGGGGACAAATATCTTGGGATATCACCTCTCCGTGTCAATCACAGGCGGCCGGCTACGTGGCATTCCTCAGGAGAAAAAATAGTCAGACAACTGTTTGTTTGCATCTCCCCCTCCAAAGCCATTTTCTGATGCTCGTCCATTAAAAACAGCTGCTCTTGAATACTCCTGGTGGCCACAGCCTTCCCATAACAGCCAGGGCCAGCCCTGATGCCAGTGAGAGGCCATGTGCTCCAGCCTGGAGGACGAGTTTTGAGTCACTGGGGGCAAAGAGGCTGCATCATTTCAGCATCTTCCAGAAATGAAAAAGGTTGGAAAATAGATTGGTAGAAAACTGCAAAAGTTCTCCCCTTGGGGGCAGCTGGGTAGCTCAGTGGAGTGAGAGTCAGGCCTAGAGACGGGAGGTCCTGGGTTCAAATCCGGCCTCAGATACTTCCCAGCTGTGTGACCCTGGGCAAGTCACTTGACCCCCATGGCCCACCCTTACCAATCTTCCACCTATGAGCCAATACACCCAAGTACAAGGGTTTAAAAAAAAAGTTCTCCCCTATACCAGTGATGGGCAAACTATGACTCTCTGGCCAGATGCCGCCCCCTGAAATGTTCTATCCCACCAAGCGACATTATTCCTAATCTGACAAGTACAATAAGTAGGATACAATACAATGAAACTTGGAAAGAGTTGCCTTAGAAACAGACTGACAGAGGAGCACTTCCTTTCCTTTGGCCCCTCTTTAAAGAGTTTGCCCATCCCTGACGTATACCTTACATTGACAAAGCTCTGGGATTCCAACCTAGAAAGGCTTCTTCTGGTTTTGGAGGCTTGGAGTCATGGAAGTCCCAAATTGGAAAGAACCTCTATAGCCATTCATTCTAGTCTATACTATACTCAGCAGGTGGAGGCAGAAGACCTGGATTCAAATCCTGGCTTTGTTTTTTGTTTATGGAATTGACTTAGGGCAGGTTCCTTCACCTCCGTAACCACTGTTTTTTCTGGTTTGTGGAAGGTGAAGGGGAGGGAAGACAATGTATACAATGACTGCTTCTAGCTTCTATATAGATCTCAAAGTACTTTATATTTAGTGAGCTATTCTTTGTGTATTAATGCAATGCTACTACACCACTATTAGGAAAGTATGATCTAACTCTTTGACTCAGCAATACCACTATTACATCTGTATCCCAAATAGATCAGCCTGGACAAAGATTATGTATATGTATATGTATATGTATTTGAAGCTTTTTTCTATAATAACAAAGAATTGGAAAGTGAGGGGAGGTTCCTTGATTGCTTGGAGAATGAAGGAACAAGTTGCGGTATATGGTTGAAAGGGAATACTATTGCCTATTAAGAAATTACAAACACAAACCCAGCCTCAGCCACTTCCCAGCTGTGTGACCCTGGGCAAGTCACTTGACCCCCATGGCCCACCCTTACCGCTCTTCCGCCTTGGAGCCAATACACAGAAGTACAAGGGTTTAAAAAAAAAAAAAGAAATTACAAACAGGATGAGTTCAGAAAAACCTGAAAAGACTTATGAACTGACACAAAGTAAAGTAAGCAGAATCAGGAGAACAATGGATACAGCAAGTTTCCAAATAACTACAAGAGACCATGATGGAAAATGCTCTTGACAAAGAAGAAAATGATGGTGTCTAACTGTAGATCAAAGCATGCCGTCCTCCACTTTCTTTCCTTCCTGAGGTTTTTATTTTATGTGTAATATGTGTCTTCTATCACAACACGAGCCACATGGAAATATGTATTGTATGAAAGCACAGGTAGAACCACCAAGAAGCTGGGGGAGGGGAGGGGATGGAGGGAAGAAGGAAGAAAATCCAAATCCTCAAGCAACAGAAAACAATTGTCAAAAACTGTTTCTACATGTAACTAATTAACTAAATATTTTTAAAAAGAAAGAAAAACATGCTCTACGAGCTGTATTACCAGCAGTCAATCAACAAGCACTGATGAGCACGTAGTCTGGTCCACCTAGAGCACCTACTCTACTAAATGCTGTGGATGCAAAGAAAGGGAGTGGAGAGAAATGGGCTTATGTTCACTGATACCACTTGTGGGCAAGGATGCACATTTGCAGAATGACCAGGTTGGGGGAGGAGTACAGTGGGTGGCACTGGTCTCATTAGCCCAGAACCCTAACCAGGTTCTCTTTTTTCCCTATCGCCTCGAATGAGGTAGTAAGTTATTCACCCACTTTCCATATTCCACACCAAACGATAATCAAAATTCATGTTTAGATAGTGACTTCAAGTTTGACGAGCCCTTTGCATGACTCTCACAACAGCATTGAGAAGTAGGTGGTCTTACTGCCATTTACAAGTGAGAAGACTGAGGATGAGAGTTAATGACTTGTCCAAGGTCATAAAGTTAGGGAAAGTAAGGGGCGAAATTTGAAGCTAGACCTTCCTAACTCCGAGTCGAGCACTTGTCTCCTGTGACATACTCACTCACACAGCAAGCAGACTGAGGGAGAGGCATGAGCTAAACTCAGAGTTTTGGACCACTCACCTTCCCCAATGATATTGGATTGACACAGATCTCTGAAGCGAATGTGCATGCCTCTCTGTGTATGTGACTGTAGAGAAAGTCTCCGCATTGGAAGAGATTGGCGTTTGGACGGTTCTCCCTTCCACAGTAATCTCAAGACAACATCCTGTCTTTCCAAAAGTCTTCAGACATAGGGAGCGTGCTCCCTCAGCCCCCAGGAAGCCCATTTGCTTATTGGACAGCTCTGATTATGAGCCAGTTGTTCTTGCTTATCTTGAGCTGAAATCTGCTTCCCTGGAACTGCCCATTGACCCAGTTTTACCCTCTGAAGCAAGCAGAAAACGTCTCTTCCATGAGATAATTCTTCCAATAGCCCACTATAGCTTTGATTTCTCTTTTAATTTTTTCCCTACACATTAAATATTCCCAAGTTTCTTGAGCTAATCTCAGGTCATCCTTGGACCCCTCCCCTTCTTTTGTCTTTATATATCCTGCATCCAGCAGAGTACCTGGGACACATTAGGCACTTAATAATTGCTTGCTGAATTGATTTGGATGGAATGAAAGGGCTCTGAGGAACCTTTTAGCTCTGAGATTCTTTAAAATCTTTGCAGGCTAAATAAGGATAAATGAGCTTGATAGCTGAGCTAGATGGCTGCCTTCCTCTGGATGTTCCCAGCTCACTAAAGTCCTTTTTAAAAATGTGTCAGCTAGGGCTTAGCACAGTCCTGTAGACATGTTCTGGCTAGCATACAGTACAGTGGCTCTCACGACTTCTGATTCCTGGAAAGAGCATTCTCTTCATTCAGCCCAGCATCACAGGGGGGCTCTGCTGCCACCCTTATTCTTGACTTGCACCGCTGATTAAAGGTATAGGCCTTTCCATTTGGCTCTGTTTATTTTTATCTCATCCCATTCAACCTTTGAGTCTAAGCTTGAGAGATCTTTGGGGATATCAGTTTTGCCATCCATCAGATATCTATTCATATAGACTACAATAGGACCAAGGACAGATCTGGGTGGCCAATCAAGGAGATTAACATCTGTTTGACATCCATCTATTTATCAATAGATGCTCTTTGGGTCCAATCATTCGGCCAGTTATGAAACTACCTAACTCAATAATAAAGTCCATTGGGGGCAGCTGGGTAGCTCAGTAGACTGAGAGTCAGGCCTAGAGACAGGAGGTCCTAGGTTCGAATCTGGCCTCAGACACTTCCCAGCTGTGTGACCCTGGTCAAGTCACTTGGCTCCCATTGCCCACCTTTACCACTCTTCCACCAAGAAGCCAATACACAGTATTGACTCCAAGACAGAAGGTAAGGGTTTAAAAAAAAAGTTGAGAAAGATGTGCCCTGCTCTTTGAGTTTCCCATTCTCCATGATTTGTGAACTCTCACTGACAGTGTCTGAGCAATTACACCTACAATTTTTCTTTAGTACACAGAGATTGTGACAAACATGTTGACCTGCCCTCAAACACATTTTCCTCCTAGTTCACCAAATCCCTGTGATCAGCACCTGAATTGTACCTTGGCCCATCCCAAGAATGGTCATGTAACTGAGCTCATTATTGCCCCCAAGCATTTCACTTTTGTGATCCAGACAGTGAAATTTCTTCTCTCTGACCAGAAGCTTCTTTGCCTCCATCTTTTCCTAAGCCATGGTGGTCCTGGTTGCATTTGCTATCACCCCTGTAATTTCTATTCTTTCATGGCTTCTCTGATTTCCTAGGGCCTCATCACTGCTGTCCTCCCTTTGAAATCTTTCTTTTATTTTCCTCTCCTTGGATGTCTTGCCTCTTTATCCTCTCTGCTTCTTCCTCAGCCTTAGTAGACTCCTGCCATCTTTGGTTCTACTCCAAACTGTTGAAACACAGTCACATGACTGACCTAACTAAACCCATCACAAATCTGTGTTCTCTAAGCTTACATAGGCACTTCCTGGTCCACAACAATGCTTTTAGTTAACAAAGCCCTGGTTGACTCTTTCCTCAAGTCTTCTCTCCTAAAACTACCTTAACTCTTAGCAGAGGAACTTACCTTATGTTGTATAAGGGAAAAAGAAATCATTTGCTGTGAACAACTTCTTTTCAGCTTCTCTACATCTCAATATTTCTTCTCATCAACCTCCACTTGATCCTTTTTTTAGTTCTCAGATGTAGCCTTCTTCTTCACCAAGGCCAACTCCACTTGGATCCTTGACCTCTTTTGGTTGCTTCCCCCATCAACAATTCCCTTTCTATTTCTAATCTTCAACTTACTTTTACTGCTTCCTCCCCTACGGCCAATAACCACGTGTGGTGCCCTGTCCATTGATTCAAACTCCTTCAAGTTATCATTCAATTTCATATCTTTCTCCTCTTCGCATCTTAATTTATAGAAAAAGATGCGAGCATTCATGATCCTCACTTCATCATTCAATAACTTCTAAGAGAAAGAAAAGAAGGAAGTCAGGAAGGAAGGAAACATTGATTCGGTGATTATTATGCACAGAGCACTGAGCTAAACACCCCCTTTCCCTTACTTTCCTTAATTCTGCCCAGGACACCACCATCCTTCCAGTCAATGATATCTATCTTTAGTTTCTCCCGGAACTTCACTTCCTTATGCATGTTCATTTTCCCAGTCCAATCAATTTTACCGTTCTTCCATTACATTGATATCACATCTTGACTCAGTGAACCCCACTACTATTAGACTATTACATTTTCCTCCTAATTCACCTCTGTTTCCATCCCATTTCCCCTTCTCTAATCTATCTCCTCATGGGTGCAAAATGGACATTATAAAAAGTAGATGTCTAATTATGTCACTCTTCTGCTCAAGAATCATTAGAGGCTCCTGGCTACCTCTCTAATTGAACAGAACCAACTACCATCTCCCCTTTTCTTAATCATTTTAAGCCCTTAACAATCTAGCCTAAACCTCTCTTTCTAGGTTGACCTTGCAATACTGGCCCTCATAGACTCTCAGCTGTAACCAAGCAAACCAACTTGCTGTTCCCAGTAGAAAACATTCCATTTTTTGCCTTTGTAATTTCCCTGTCCTTTGCATGGTGGAATCCCTAGTATCCTCAACAGGACACTTTGGCACAACATCCAAAATAAGATCTTTCTTAAGTCTCTCATTTAACCCCCCACCAAAATTACTTTGTACACTTAGCTCCCCATTCACCAGGCATCTATATCCAGCATTCTTGCTACCCAAAACTGAAATTATTCCTTGAATATTTAATGCTTTCTTCTCTGGAATTTCGGCTTTCCTGGGACCCTGACTGTCCTGCCTTGTGACTGTCTCCCCTTGCCTTAGGGTTTCATGCAGGATACAGACAGGTTTCACCCTGATTTCTACTCCTCCACCAATCTCTCATCACTTGATTGCCACTGCTCCTATACTCATATAAGTCTCACCCCCAACCTGGGAGTTCTAATTCAACCTTCTCCCCAGTGGCTTCCTTAGCCACCTCTCCCTTTGTATATTGTTTCCTCTTATTGGAATATAAACTCCTTGAGGGCAAGGGATGGTTTAATATTTGCCTTCTTTTATCTCCAGTGCTTAGCATTTAAGCACAGCTCCTGGTATGCTGTAGGAACTCAATAAATTTGCAAGTGGAATGGAATGCTCCTCATTTAAAAAAAAATCTATCCCAAAGTAGATGGAGGAAGGGACAGAAATGATGCACCCATGCATGTATGTGGGTATGCATGTACGATATATGTGTATCTTTCCCCCCTGAAACTCACACGTGAATTTCTTAACTTGTTAGTCCCTCAGCAATGCAGCATAGAATTCTATGACAACATCCATTTCTGCCCATCCGCATTTTCTGAGACTGTGCAAACTAAAGAGAGGTGAAAGCCATCTAGCAGCCCTTTGGAACAAAGATGGAGGTAGGAATCTTGGCCATTTTTTTCCGCCAGTAATCCTGCCCTAACGGCACCCAAAGCAAAACTTCCCTCCCCATCCTAACCAGGTAGCCATTGAAAAAAATCAGCTAGAAATCAGGGTGTGCAGAAGAAAGATCAGACATCAGGAAGAGCCATCCAGAAGGATGGTCAGCTAGAGCCACGGATTACCTGAAGGTCCAGACAGTCTCTTCTAGCCTACTTGCTGATGCTTCTTAGTAAAAGAGCCTCATCTCCATCTGTAGGTTGACTCATGGAGTTCTTGGAGTTGGAGCAGGGTGGAGTGTGAGATTATCCCTGTGGGTCAGGAGGGGTTCAGGGGCATCAAGGCTCTGGGATCTCCAGGTCACATTGAAAATGTTTGAATGAGCCTGGAGGTAAGGAGTGGAGTGTCTCTAGAAGTAGTTGGAGTTACTTAGTGAATAAACCAGTTGGTTGTTTCTTTAAAAGAAAACTAGTCTGGTGAATAGCTCACTGATGAAAGCCATCTGAATTCCATTTCAGGTTGGGGAACACAGAACCGTGGTCATCCAGCCATTCCAGGGGAGGGAGATTTGACAAGTCAGCCCTGGTGACATTTTTTTTTATTTTAAACCCTTAACTTCTGTGCATTGACTCATAGGTGGAAGAGTGGTAAGGGCAGGCAATGGGGGTCAAGTGACTTGCCCAGGGTCACACAGCTGGGAAGTGTCTGAGGCTGGATTTGAACCCAGGACCTCCCATCTCTAGGCCTGGCTCTCAATCCACTGAGCTACCCAGCTGCCCCTCCCTGGTGACATTTTGCCAAAGGTGAGGGCACTTATATACCGAGTGCCATCATTTCCACTGAACTGATAGGAAAATGGCAATGCAAAGAAATGTAACTCTCCCAGGACCTCATAATAAATCATTATCAAAGCCATAAATCAAGCTCAGGAATTCTGCCACTCCAGTCACTCTAACTCCCAAGAAAGCCCAGGTAGAGGTTCCATATGGCTCCATCAGATCCCTTAGCAAGATGACGCCAACTCTCAATCATGGGAATACCAGAGTGGTCTTGGGATAAGAAAAGGAGAATTCAAAACAGAGCATGACACACCATTTGCTGGCTGACCTTCAGCAAATCCCTTATCAACACCTTCACACCTCAGTTCACACATCTTTCAAATGTATGTCACAATAGACCCAAGCAGGAATGACCTAGGAATGTTTCAATCCATATGTTTTATTGGAAAGAGAATTGGATTTGGGCCAGAAGGGCAGAGTTCAAATCTCCCTTTCTTCCTTACACTTGTGTGATCCTAAGGAAGTTGTTCCCATCTCTACTTTCTTCCTCTGCAAAATGATGGAATTGGAATAGATGATCCATGATCCTCAAGGGCCCTATGGGTTCCAGATGTTCTAAAACTTCCTATCTGGGGACCCTTTGGGCAATCCCCTTAACCACTCTTGGCTTTGGCTCCTCATCTGGAAAATGAAGGAAGGGAATCAGATGGTCTCAGAGATTCCTTTTAGTTCTTCAATAATCTATCTGCAATATTCTGTGAACGGCTCAAAGAAGGGGGCTGTATACACGTAATACATGGATTTCGCTTTACTTCCAAATAGAGACAACATTTTCAAGCTTTCAGAACAATTTTGGGGGGGGGATTGGTCAATGACACCTTTACCGGAAGAGAAATGTACTTCTATGGAAAACAGAAGTGATCCAGCTCAAGCCACGATGCCTTTAGCCAGTTCAGTCAGCTGGACAATACAAGCCAGCCTTCAGGAACAGGCAGATTTTCAATGTGCTGTACATGCAATCACATTTGATTCTCACAATAAACCCATGAGGTAAGAGACTGACAGTTTGGTTCCATTTCCTCAACTTCTAGAGTGTCAAACAAGCCACAAGCATTTGTCAAGCTTGAGAAGCTGACTAGTGCCAGGTGCTGGGACTCCAAAGACTTCAGTGAAAGCAGCCCTGCTCACACTCTAGAGGGGGAGACAGCAGGGGCGTGGGTAAGGCTGTAGAAAGGGAGCTAGCAGGGAAGTCTGGAGATCATTGGGTCCAGCTTCCTCCTTATGTGGATGAGAAGAAGAAGGGAAAGGCCATGCTGCTGAAGCCACAAATCCACTGAATTCATGCTCCCTCCCCAGGCCTCACTGAAGGGTAGCTTCAAGTTTAGAATGAATATTTTCCAGCTTTTCTCTTTTGGTTTAGTTTGAAAATTTCCTTCACTGCAATGTAGGATCTAAAAGTGAGCTGCCAGATAAGCATGGATCAGAGCTTCAGTGCTAGGAAGTTACATTAGACATCACTCGGTCTAGCCTACCTAGCACCAGAAAATCAAACAACCAAGGTCCAGAAAGACGAAGTGAGTTGTCTCAGGATATGTGGGTGGTGACAGAGTGGGGATTTGAACCCAGGACTCCCAAATCCAGAGGCAGGCTTCTTTCACTCTATGATAGATGTGGCCAATTTTAGGTTCTCAAACTAAGTGGGAAGACAGTTTAATTTGTCTGGCTTCCTTAAACTTTTAGTCAATTGGCCAAGGCCTATTTACTGGGCACCTAACGGAAAACTCCCAAGTGATTTAATAGCTCCAAGAGGCAGCATGGGATAAGGTAGGACACTCATTCCTGGGGACAAGCCCCTGGGCCTCAGCTTACCCATCTGACAATGGGGTTTCTAGCATAGCTAAGATATTTTGGCTTCTGGGGTTCCATGAGCCTTGATGGGGGAGGCAGCAGAAAAGGTGCTTGTATGGAAATATGAAAGTGGGGGCATCAGGAACTGAGAGGGGAATGAAGCTTATCTCATCCTTAAGCAACCTATTTTGGCTAGTGTTCTGGCTAGCAAAGTGCTAAGCTCTGTTGTTTTGACTGTGCAAAGGGAATCTCAGAGCCTACTAAATTTGGCACCCCAGGGACAAAGGCCCAGTCACCCTGTCCTTGTTACAGCTTTGGGTGCTAATAATAAATTGCAGAATTGCAATGAACAGTGACTAACCACACACCAGGCATCTCTCTGCAAAGGAAGACGGAAGGCACAAAGTCTGACGTGTTTCCCTCTTCTCTTCCCATGAGGCTTGAAGCTTTTTGCTTTGTCTCCATTGTTAACATTGATTACTCTATCTTTGTCTCTGTCTCTGTCTCCATCTCTCTCTCCCTCCCTCCCTTTATTTCTGTCTCTCTGTCTCTATATTTCTGCATGTTTGTCTTTCTGTCTCCCTGCCTGTATTTCTGTATGTCTCTCCCTCTGTCTCTCTCTGTCTGTCTCTCTCTGTCTGTCTCTCTCTGTCTGTCTCTCTCTGTCTGTCTCTCTCTGTCTGTCTCTCTCTGTCTGTCTCTCTCTGTCTGTCTCTCTCTGTCTGTCTCTCTCTGTCTGTCTCTCTCTGTCTGTCTCTCTCTGTCTGTCTCTCTCT
>NC_058132.1:642670677-642684592 GCF_016433145.1 Gracilinanus agilis | reverse complement strand
TCTCTCTCTCTCTCTCTCTCTCTCTCTCTCTCTCTCTCTCTCTCTCTTTCTCTCTCTCTCTCTCCCTCTCTCCCCTGCCCTGACTTTCACCGCAGGAGAAAAGTTTCTGCAGGCATCCTTGGAGCAGCGGAAGGGTGCCAGCAGCTCTTATCAGATTCCCTCCTCCTGGGCACCACATGTGCACTGCAGCAGGCCTGGGGAGGCAGTTGGAGCTGGTTGGTAGGTGGACACTGGGGGGAGTTTGTGAGGGCCCACAGACCCCCCAAGGGTTTGGACTGAAAAGGACAATGATGAGACTGGCCCCTCTTGAAACAAACAAATGCTTTGCCCCTAGGCTGGAGTCAGGAGCTGGTTCTAGACGTGAACATCCTGGCGAAGCTTCTGGGAGCAGCATAAGCATGGAGTCATCTGGAATTACTGCCCCCAAGTCCCTCCAAAGCACTTAGCAGTATGTTCCAAGTCACAGAGCCCCCAATTAAGGATGGAAACTTGAAAGTGTTACGAATGGATGAGAATCTGAGGACAAACCATGCCTCTTCCCCTTGGCACCCCTCCTCTGTGGGTGTCCCCACTCCCAATCCTAAAACAAGCAGACCCCTCAGCAGGCTCCCGGGCTATGGCACTCCCTCTGGGTGCTTGCAGCCTCCCTGCAGATTGGTTCCAGTCCATAAGTTGCCTCCATCCTTGCTCAGATGCGGCAGCTTTGATTTTTTCCAAGAGCCAGCAGTTTGCAATAGGGATGATGAGTCCCCCAGAGAGGTCTAAAATTCCTGCAGTGCTGTAGCCCCTCACTGACTGCATAGAGATGTTTCAACAGGAAAGGGGTCCTGCCCTGGGCTACTGGAACCCCCCCCCCCGGGCAGGGGACTGGCCTGGGTCAAGGTGGGGAGGTTGCTCCCTTTGATGCAGGATGTTTCAGCTTCTTTCTGCTGCCAGACTCAGAGATTGTTGCTCTGGAGACCATGAGCCATCTGACAAGGGGTCACCTGCTGAGCAGATGCCAGGTTTGTGCCCCCTGCATTCAGATGTACAAGGACATTCCCTGAACAAATCTTCCCTGGCTCGAACCTTCCCAGAGCCAAGTCTGGGAGCCCAGCATAGTGCCAGCCTGGTCCATAGCAGCTCAGCCTCACAAGTGCCTGGGAAAGTCAACTAGATCAGGTCTGGTGCCTCAGAGAAAGGCAGAGCAGTTCCCTTCGACCCTGGCCCCAAAGCACAGAACTGGACACAGTGGGAGAAAACCCCATTTCCCCCAGACTCCACTATGATTAGCTGACTCGCTTCCTAATGCAAGGATTTGACTTTGAGTGGGCAATCTTACTGGGGAAACAGGGATGTGCCAGAAGCCCCTCCTCGCTCTGGTAGATGAGGCAGCCTGCAGTGTGGCCCTATCAGTATCTCTCCCTCTTTCCCAATTCAGTTTACTTCAACTTCTCTCTCCTCATAGTCATCACTTAGCTCACCCACCTCCTCTTTATAATGCCCAGAATGTGCTAGGCTTGTCCTTCATCTCCAGGCCTTAACTTAGGCTGTTTCTTTTGCCTGCACTACTCTCTTTCTCCTTCCCAGCACCCCAGGACTCTTCATCCTTCAAGGCCTATCTTGAGGCAGTGCTTCTCTAATGAGCTTCTGGGGGCCCTCTAGCTCGCTGTGAATTTTGATTTCTGAATTTTAGATCAGGGGGTCTCCACCTTTTTTGGACCTTGAGCACATATTACGGATCCCTTCTCTGAATCATGTTGTTTTAATGTGTGAAATTAAAACATTCATGAATCACAAAAGAACCAATTCTACGGAAATACAGTGATCAAAATCACTTTTACAGTACACTGCGGAAACCTGAGGGGAAGAAATCCTGATTTTGATCACAAATATCCTGTTTGGTAATCCTGCTCATCGGGCTCCCCAATATTTTCTATCCATCCTGTCTTACTCTTCCATTGAACAGATAGGCTTGTTGTTGGGATGGGGACAACAACAACCACAATTATCTAATACTAACATCTAAAACCAAAATTATCTGCCCAAGGGGCTGCCCCCACCATCTTTGAATGATCTTTTATTCAAGATGTGACAGAAATGATCCCTGTTCAAGTATGACTCAATGATCCTGATTTCTCGCCCACTGTGGGATTTCCTGTGTGTGTGTGTGTGTGTGTGTGTGTATGTGTGTGACTAGTTTTCTAATAAAGTTATGTTCTTCAGGGGATCCTCAATCTATGATCCCATAAGGAAGAGTGTTTGGTGTTCTAGAAGGAAAGCCTTTCCTTTCCTAAAGATCTATCTTTGTACTACCTCTGATGCTAGACATTACCCTTTTTATCCAAGCTTGTGAATAAGTGATTCACTCCTCTTTGGGCAAACCAGACTAAAGCAGCAGGGCACCCAGATAGAAAGGCAGAAGTGGCACGTGTCAGGGAAGTCAAACCACCACTATAACCATCTTGACCACCATCTTCCCTTAGACCTCAGAAGAGATAGTCCAGGGCTCTGGACCCAAAAGTCTATTAAAATAGAAGCCTCTTAGACTGTCCCAGACCATCAACCTTTTCTTCATCCTGGTCCTATGAGCAACACTGAGGGAAAGGGTCCACATTCCTCACCATCAGCAACCCCAACTACCTATCAACTGCCACCAATTTGAACCCAGTGGGAATGTTAGGTTCAGGGACTCTGGAAGGGATTACACCTTTATGGTCACCATTCTTTTTTCTAGTCTAGCCCCTATAGCAGGGATGGGCAAACTACATCTGGCGGGCCAGATGAGGGAAAGGTGGGGGGCGGGGTTGGCTGAAATGTTCTATTCGGCCACGGGACATTATTCCTAATCTGACAAATACAAGGAGTAGGATACAATACAATGAAACTTTGAAAGAGTTGCCTTAGAAAAAGACTGACAGATGAGCGTTTCCTTTCCTTTGACCCCTCTTTAAAAACTTTGCCCATCACTGCCCTATAGTCATCATCTCAGTAATTCATCCTTGTGGAGATGAGGCATGGCTCCTGCAAAACCTATGGCTGCAGATACTGAAGACCCAGAAAAGAAATCTCCCACCAACATCTTTGGCATATTGAAATGATTCACCATCAGAAACAGATACATTTTTAATCACTAGAAATTCCATTACAGAAGAGGCACAATGATCTGATGTGCTGCTGTACCATAAGAACTATGACATCTATCTCTCTGTCTTGAAAGTGAAACCTTCCCTACATGCCCTCTCCCCAACTAGAATCTAAACTTTTCCAGAGTAGGGATTGTCTTCTCAAGCTGTATCTTCAGTGCTCTGGACATAGTAAATGTTTAGAGGTTTTTTCCCCCCTCTCCATTCATGTAATTTTTTTAAATTTATCTACCATATTGTCATTTATTTGGAGAAAATCATGGCCAAAATGACATGAATTCTCTTGGCTTCCTTCTTCTCCACCTCAGAATCTTTTTACTTCATCACTGGCTTTTCTTCCTTTCCTGTCACTGAAATATTATCATCCCTCACCCTTGTCCAAGTTGACCTTTTTGCCTTTGTAATGTGTCTACCGGGCTTCTGCATCAGCAGTATCTTCACTCTCTCTATCTCTGTTGACTCCAGTCCATTGGATAATAAACATGCCCAGAGTATCTCTAGACTAAAAAAAGAAAGAAAGAGAGAAAGGAAGGAAGGAAGGAAGGAAGGAAGGAAGGAAGGAAGGAAGGAAGGAAGGAAGAAAGGAAGAAAGGAAGAAAGGAAGAAAGAAAGAAAGAAAGAAAGAAAGAAAGAAAGAAAGAAAGAAAGAAAGAAAGAAAGAATATCCCTCATCAGGATATCGCCATCACTCTCCTTCCCTCAAACTTCTTGTAGGAACTATCTTCACTCCTTAACTGCTTCCTTTCCATATCTATTTGCTGGCTACTTAAACTTTTGCAACCCAGCATCTGCTCTTATTCCTGAAAGTTACCATCCTCTCATTGGGCACCATTGAACTCATAATCACCAAAGCCAATGTTATAAAGAATGCTGAATGTAAAAAATACAGAAATCACCATGAGATGATGCAGAAGTCAAGTAACAACATGCATTTCATTATTCTTGTTGTTTGTTGTCTTTTGCTTAAATGAGCTTTATTCTCCTAACTGATCTCTCTGCCCCTGGATCCTCTCCTCTCCCATCGGTCCTTTACATCAATGTTAGATTCGTTTTCCTAATGGCTAACACCATGCCCTTGGCTAAGTCCACTCCCAGGGCTTCATTTCATTGGCTAAATATGGACTCTGAGCTTGGCATTCACAAATCCTCACAATATGATTCCAACTGTTTATCTCCCAGGACTTCCCTACATGATGTCTAACCTGTTGAACAGATTTATTCTTCTTAGAACACGATCGTGCTTTTCAATTTATGTGTCTTTGTCCATTCTGTACTTTATTTCTGGAACATCCTAACATGAATCTCTATCTTTCAAGTTCATGAGCACTAGAACAAGGAGCAGCCCTAGAAGTCCTTTAGTCTAAACCCAGAGAGGGGAAGTAACACTCTCAAGTCATAAAGCTAGTAAGTGGCAGAGTCCTCTGTCTCCAGTCCAGAACCATAGGAGGTAGCTGGTGGTCCAGTGGATAGAGCATTAGGCCTGAAGTCAAGAAGACCTGAATTCAAATCCAGCCTTAGATACTTATTAGCTGTGTGACCCTGGGTAATCACTTACTCTCTATTTGCCTCAACGCACTCATCTGTAAAATAAGAAAAATAATAGTACTTGCCTTTCAAGATCACTGTGAAGATGAAATGATATAATGAGAATAAAGCGCTTAGAACAGTGCTTGGCACAGAGTAACAGTCACATAAATATTGTTATTGCCATCACTACTGTATTAGGGGAAGTGTACTCACCTCTCAAGACCCCAGCGAAATGCTACCTCCTATTTAATGGGATTCCTCCCTCCTCTGACTCTTACTATCACCCTAGTGATCGTGGCTTTGGCATTCAACCTAGTACTGGACTTTCTGGTGTACTTGTCTTCTCCCTACTCCCCTTCCTGAACTTTCTAGAGCTGAGGCTGTGCCTTATTAATCTCTGTAACTCTGGCAGTGCAGAGCTCCAGGCCTTCACACAGTAGCCACTAAGTTAATATATGTTGATTTGACTTCAATTGAATATGGCTGTGACTATTTGAGGCACTGGAAAAGATAATTAATTGGCCTGAATGGCCCCCAGCTGCTGGAAAGAGTTAATGTAATAAGGTACTTGCCAAAGGTGAACAATGAACTTTGTATTCACAGGGAAGAAAGGGGCTGACTAACTGGAAATGGGGTAAGAGGGTGGGGGAGATATCTTTACCAGGAGATAATATTTTTGTTCTTTTTTTTTCAATGGAGACAAAAGCACAGAGAGAAGGGGTCACCCAAGGCCTGAATCATTGCTCGTTCTGGAGCCAGGAGTGGAGTTCCATCTGCTGATCCCTCATCCTCAACTCTCAGAGTAAGATTTCTATCCTTTGGGAATATGACCTTTCCTTAAAGTCTTCTATGTGGAAAGGGCATATGGAGAATCGCACAAGCTTGGAGTATTGTCCATTCTTCCACGGTCATGGAACAAGGAGAAAGGGGAAAGTCAATGGGAAGTCATAAAAAATGCATCCCTGGTAAGCCAAAGTAGCATAAGATTCAGGCTGTAATATGAGCTTCTGATTCATCTCTAACACAGATTACACATGCAAAATAGAAGGAGGGACTAAATCACAGAATTTGAAAGTTGGAAAGAACCTCAGGGACCATCTTGTCTGACCCATACTTGAACGGAATCCCCACTATACTATGCCAAACAGTCTATGCCTGAAGACTGCCTACCCCTCAGGGGTTAACCATTTCCTAGCTCAGTTCATTGGATCACACACTTAAGAAGCGAAAAAACTTAGGAGTCAGCCAGTCCAGCCTCTTCATTTCAAAGATGAGAGAATTAAGGTCCAGTGGCTTGTCCAAGGTCACGTGGACAGTACAGAAAAGAAACCTAATTTGAAAAAATATCTCCTGGATATAAACCTTGTACTCTTTTGACTATATCATAATCATTGTCATTTATTTTGTGGGATTCTTTTGCCGTAACTGAATAGTATTACTTCCATTTATTAATCATTTGTTCATAAAATAGAATAGTTATGATATTTCATGGTAACTCCTAACTCTTGAAAGTAGAACTCCATGATTAAAGAGGCTCATTTTACAATAATAGCTATTCCTATTTTCAACTCAATGCCATCCTCAAACAACCAGTCACCAATACAGAAAGCAGCTAACAGTGGGAATTCTCCCTAGAATGAGATAAACATCAAAGTTGGGCAACAATATGACATACATAATGATGTTCCTTTCTTAGCCCCTCATATTAATCTGAATTTAAAAAAAAAAAACAATCGCTTTAAGAAATGGTCACTTAGATCACTGAATGGAGGTTTTCAGCACCCTTTCTGCTATAAAGGAAACCTACTGTACTGAGTATTCCAGGATTACTGGCTCCAATTGATTGTAAAGTAGAGGATCCAACAGTCATCATGAAAATTTCTTGGACTTTTAAATAATTCTGAATTTTACTTGATACCAAATCAGCCCTAATGGAAATCTTGGGACCCAATGACACACTGCAGTGTGTGTGTGTGTGTAGCCATCTGCTTTTAAGCACAGAAAGCAAGCAAGCCACTCACCTTTGCCCATATTCCCTAAGAATGGAAGCTCCACATCCACCCCACCTCAATGGACTGGCCCTAAGTACCACCACTTGACTTCCTATTGAGTGTGGAGCTGAAAGGAACCTTCAAGATCTGAGCATCCAAATCCATTTTCTACTGGAGAAGGAAACTGAACCCTAAGAAGTATTCTGATATTCCCAGAGTCACTCAGAAAGGAAGTAGAGAAACAAAGTTTGCAATCCACATGCTTTGACTATAATTCTAGGGTTCTTTTTTTCAACAGTCAGTCAAGCACTTACTAGGTTCTAGTCCTTGTGGTAAGCACTAGGGGTCCAAGAGATAAACATAAAGAAATGTAAAAGAGAATCTTTGTTGTGAAGGAGCTCACCATCTAACACACTTCCCACTATACCATACAGCTAGCTAAGATGTTCCTTTGTACTTTCACTGAAAACCTTTCTTTTTAGAATATCAGTCCATTTCCTTTGGCCTTCAATACACCTGGAAGCCAATTTCCTTCAAGCATTTGAGGGAAATGTCACTTTGATGAAGAACTATGATTTCCTTCATCTACCCCTACCCCTTCTTTCCCTCTTCCTCAGCTCCTTCGCAGTCCCAAATTCCCTTTGGCACCCATTCCAGTTTTCTTTAAATAATTTTTAAATGCAGTAACCCAAACTAGTCACAATACTCTAATTAAGTTGGTCTGACTAATACAGGCTACAGTGAAATGGTATTTGTCCAACTTCTGGAATCTGACCTTTTAAATCAGGCTACTGCAGTAGACTGTTTTCATTTAAATCTGACCTTTTAAAACAGACCATCTGTAGTGGCCATAATTTAAATTTACTATTTAATTTATTTATCAGATCTCTGTTTTTGATGGTGTAGTGAATTCAATAAAGAAATTCCTTTGACCAAAGCAAATCAATAGCTACCCTGAAACTTCTAGTCTGATAAAGCTGTCTGGGCCGATAAAAGGCTAAATACTTTCCCAGAGTCACACAGCTACCAGGAGCTGAGCTTGAACCATGGCTTTGTAACCCCAAGACCAGATCTGTATCCATTGAAGCATGCTGCTTTAAAATCTGGATAGGTCCTACCAAAGAAGTGCTAAGGTGCCTTCCAACTCTCCAATTCTGGGAGTCTCTGATAAAGAATTAGATAAGATAGAATCTAATTAACTTGATAGGATGAAATTAAAAGGGAGCAAAATTAGACAATTTTGATGGGAAATAGTTTTCCAATACATCAATAGAGAGAAAAATAGATTATTTGGTTGTTTAAAGGTCTGATTTAGCTTTGAAAATGAATGGATCTTGCAAGTCTTTACAGGTTTCTCTGGAAAAATTCTCCTCATTGTTTCTTATGGAACAATAGTATTTCATTCTATTTATGTACAGTCATTTGTTCAGTCATTCCTCAATTGTTGGGTCCTCTACTAGGTTGCAGTTTATTGCCACCACACACACACACACACACACACATCTATTATAAATATGTTTATATATAATGTCCTTTTCTTCTTCCTTTGGTGTTTTCAGAGTATAGCCCTATTAATCATTCATCAAGGCCAAAGGGCATGCTTCCTGTCTTCTGAAAGGCAACGAATTTAAAATAAGCAGAATGAGACAATTTGGCCCTGATCAGTGTGGTCATTTGTTTGGGGCTTAATTGTGCATATTTGTGACAAATGTTTGGTTTTCCTTTTTTAAGTAGGAGAGGAGAGGTCAGAAGGTTACATAAGTGACTGTTCATTGAAAAAGGAAAAGAAAATGAAGAACAGGAATGTCAGTCTTAGAGGAGGACAATTCACATTCCTTTTATGGATGACAATCCCTTTCCATTTAGGGGCAGCTACAATGACGCTGAGTCAACATTTCTACTTTAAGTCAATGCTGACCTTGCTTGACATTAGCAATTTCACTATTGATGGCAGTATTAATTACTCTGATTTCTGAGGCATCCTTGAGGATCCCTGGGATATTTTCCTGGCATAAAGTCTAAATCTTCTTCTCTGCAACTTTCACCCAGTGGAGTCAACTAGAACATATCTAATCTATATTTTACAGGACAATCTTTCAAACATTTGAGAAGAACTATACTTTCTCAGTCTTTTCTCTCCAGTGATTCCCAAAGTGGACACCACTGCCCCCTGGTGGTGCTGCAGCAATCCCGGGAAGCGGTGATGGCCACAGGTGCATTTATCTTTCCTATTAATTGCTATTAAAATTTTAAAAAATTAATTTCCAGGGGGCTAAGGAATATTTTTTTCTGGAAAGGGGGTGGTAGGCCAAAAAAGTTTGGGAACCACTGCTCTAAGCTAAGTGCCCCCAGTTCCTTCAATTGGTCTTCAAACCAGGAATTCAAAGTCCTTCAGCAAACTATTTGCCCTTCTCCAGATACTCTCTCTATTACCCAGACCATTCCTAAGCTCAAAATTGAAAATGTTTTGACTAAAGAAAATTCAAAGAATCTATTATTATTGGAATGCTTGGCCTAAGATCAATCTTTATTTGGGGGGGAGGGGCCGCCATATCACCTTTGAATTACTTAGAGCTCTTTTCTCCTTATATTTCCCACAATACTCTTTTCCATCTCCACTATTTCTTTAAAAGATTGACTCATACTTTACTGAGAAAATAGCGCTTTTTACCATGTGCTACCTCTGATATCCCCCTTAAAATCTCCAGATCTTTTCCTTCATCTGGATTTCACATAGAACCCCAAGCTCAGCATATTCAAATCTGTACTCATTATCTTAACTCCAAACTTTCCCCTCTTCCTATCTTCATTTGCTATTTCCAGTCACTCTAGGAGTCTAGTCAAGCATAAAATACCTAAGAGACTTAAAACTCAGGAAAAGTCAATGGAATAGATCACTATTGACCCCGGGCAACTTTGAAGGAGCAGTTTCAGTAAAATTATGGGCACAGAAGCCATGTTTTAGAGGGTAAAGTAGTGGCAAGGCACGTTGGGTAAAGACTGCTCTTCTTAGGTTACATAACAATGAAGAGGGACTGGGAGAGGTACAACGTACAGCATCTTGTACAAGTGCAGATAATTGGGAAAGGGATGTAAAAAGGAAGAGACCACACACACACACACACACACACACACACACGAGCCTGAGGGAGAATTCTGAACAAGATGGGAGCAAGGGCACAAATAGAAAGAACTTGGGGGTGCAGCAGAATGGGGATGAACAACATAAGAGTTTAAGGAACTTAAGGAGAACTTAGAGTGGAGATTTCCTTGGGATGGTTCATCGCCCAGTAAAATATAAACTGAAATCACTGCCTTTGCAGGTGGGCAACAGAGTTATTCTTGATGGGTTTGAAAAGGTTTGGAATAAGTACTACGGGGTATCGGTTAAGGAATCAATACATGTTTGATTAAAGGGTTAGTCAACAAGACTGAGGGCCAAATGAGATAATATGGAAGAAATGAATGAGACCAATCTAATTATGTGACTTTCTCCAGGGATGTTCATAACACAGGAAAAGGAACAGAGGAAATTTATTTGGTGCTGAGAAAAGTGGAAGAGTTTGCTGCGGAGGAAAAGACTGATTCGATGAGGCAGTGTGGGGTAGTGGAAAGATCACAACCTTTGGAATCACAAGGCTTAGATTTGAATCTCGGCTCTCATTCTTTCTAGCCATGAGATCTTTTGTTCCCATTTGTAGAAAGGGTGGAATAATAATTGGCATTTTTAAAGAATCTCAAAGTTTGCAAAGTTCTCACCATTCATTCCCTTACATGAACTTTTGTAACACTTTGTGGGATGGCTCCAACTGGTGGTATTGTGCCCATTTTAAATGGGAGATGATGGAAGTTCAAGATATTAAGGGATTTATTCTTGATCATATAAGTATTGATGAAATGTCAAGGGGTGAGATTCAAACCTGTGTCCTGTCAGATCTCAGTCAGCAGTCTTTATATTATACCATACTGACTCACGTACAACATGCAACATGCACATGACTAGCAAGGCCCCTGACCAAGCAGCCCTTTGATTGCATCAGACCTTAGATTGGACCAGGGACCACGTGCCCTCCACCTTCTGCCTCAAGAGTGAACGTCTGCTCAGGGGCAGCTGGGTAGCTCAGGGGATTGAGAGCCAGGCCTAGAGACAGGAGGTCCTGGGTTCAAATCCGGCCTCAGACACTTCCTAGCTATGTGACCCTGGGCAAGTCACTTGACCCCCATTGCCTACCCTTACCAATCTTCTGCCTGGGAGCCAATGCATAGTATTGACTCCAAGACAGAAGGTGAGTGTTTAAAAAAATTAAATAAAATAAATTTTTAAAAAGAGTGAACATCTGCTGAGTACAGACCTATTGTTTCTTACTGAGCAGACTGTAATGATTTGCTGTCCCAAAGCTATCAAACAACTTTCTCATTTTCTCAGGAACTATGTGATGAACAGTCAAAGACTATATGGAAACTCCCTTTGTCTTCTATCACTCAAAGCTCCTCAAGCCCTGTACACTTCACCTAGAAGCTACCTTTGCTTTAATACAATTCAGTCTCCAGTCATCATAGAAATAACCCGTATTCCCCAAAAGACACTGAATCCCTTAAAACAATGATGGGCAAACTTTTTAAAAAGGGGCCAAAGGAAAGGAAATGCTCCTCTGTCAGTCTGTTTCTAAGGCAACTCTTTCAAAGTTTCATTGTATTGTACCCTACTCGTGGTATTCATCAGATTAGGAATAATGTCACAACAGGATAGAACATTTCAGGGGGCCACATCTGGCCCAAGGGCTGTAGTTTGCCCATCACTGCCTTAAAATATTCTCTAGCACAGATGCTAATTTTCTGATACCCTTTTCTCCTCCTCCCCCTAACAATTCCCCATATATGTTTGTTCTTCTCTCTCTGTCTCTCTCTCTGTCTGTCTCTCTCTCTGTCTCTGTCTCTGTCTCTGTCTCTGTCTCTCTCTCTCTCTCTCTCTCTCTCTCCCTCCCTCTCTCTCTCTGTCTCTCTCTCTCTCTCTCTCTCTCTCTCTGTCTCTCTCTCTCTCTCTCCCTCTCTCTCCCATCCCTCTTTTTCTCTGGCTCTCTGGCCCTCTGTCTCTCTCTTTTTCCTCCCCATCCTGTTGTTTTTTCAATTTAATAAATAATGATTATAAAATTAAGATATGGCCTAAAGAGAATTTTAACCATTACAGTGTCATCCATTCGATAAACATGTATTAAGTACTTATTGTGTTCCAGGCATATGCTAAGCATTTAGGATACAAAAAGATGCAAAATACAGTCTCTGCCCTCAAAGATCTCACAATCTAATTAGGAGAGAAAATAAGGAAATCAATCTCCAAAGAAGCTATATACAGAATAAAGGGGGGGAGGGGAAGTGGTGAGGAAAGGCACTAGAATTAGGAGGACCTGGAAAAGTCTTCCTATAGAAAATGACATTGAATTGAGATTTAAAGGAAGCCAGAAAATCCAGTAGGTGGAGATGAGGAGAAAGGGCATTCTAGGAACAGGAGACGGCCAAAGAAAGTACCCAGAATTGAAAGGTAGATGGTCCTGTTTGTAGATCACCCAGGAGATCAGTAGGATTGGATAGAAGAGGAGGTGACAGGAAGTAAGATGTAAGAAGAGTGAACAGATTTGGGGAAGGGGCATTAAGAAGGACACTGAATTTCAAACAGAGCATTTTGTATTTGATCTTTGAGGCAATAAGAAGCTGATAAAGTCTGTTTAGTTGGAGGGTGACCACATCACTTTGGCAGCTGAATGGAGGATGGACTGGAGAGGGTAGAGACTGGAGGCAGACACATCTACCAGAAGCTATTTCAACAATCCAGGTATGAGACAATGAAGGTCTGCACACTGAAGACAGTTCTAGAGGAGAGAAGGGCACGTATTCGAAAGATGTTGCAAAGGTGAAATGAATAAGTCTTGGCAACCACTTGGATTTGGGAGGAGGAACAAGAGGTAGTAAGAAATTGAGGATGACACCTAGATATATTTCCTCCAAAGAACTATCCAGCTCTTCATTCACAAATCAACTTTTTAAGATTATTGTTTATGAAATCTAATAGATTTCCCCCAAAAAATCAAATTGGTAGAAGACCATTGCCTGAGGTTTCAAGACTCCCAAGGTCTTCTGCCCTAAGGAAGAAGATGAAGAATTCAATAAAGCTTTCAAAAAAGTTTTAATTGTATATTTTCTGTCTTGACACACTAGATGGTAGCATGCCTTAGCTGGAGGTTTAGGAGACTTCCTGGCCTTGTCATAGAAACCTACATCAGCATTGGTAGGAATCTAAATGGCTGTGTCCTACAACCTGTACCTCAGAAATTGTCTTTTCTATGTCACTTCAGACAGGCAGTCATTCAGTCTTTATGTGAAGACTCCAGCAGTCACTGAAGTAGTCCATTTCACTTTTAGATGGTACCAATTAGTTGCAAGCTTGTCTTTATCTAAGATCTAAATTTTTCTCTTTGCAAATCATACTTGTGGTTCCTGGTTCTGCCTTCTGGGGTCAAATAGGAGAAGCCCTACTCTTATGCTACATGACAAGGCTTTGAATAATAAGAAACAGTTCTCGTGTACCCCGTTAGTCTTTTTTCTTTCCAGATTAAACATCCCTTCCTCTTTCAAGTCATCTTGATATGACATGGACTCATAGACCTGTCCCGTCCTCACTGTCTTCCTCTTCATGTTCTCCTGATTTTCAAAGCCCTTCTGAAAAGGTGGTGGCCAGACCTGAATACAATATTTCAGCTGTGTTTGGGGCAGAGGGCAGTAGGGTGACCACATCGTTATTCCTGTAGCTGTGCCTCTCATTTTAGATTGAGATTGTATGTGTATTCTTCCCACCCCTTCACCCAAACCCGAAGCTGCCATACCACTGTTGACTAAAAGGTTTCTCAATAAATTTTAAAGCTAGTCACAAAGTTTGTAAATGTAGCTTGATTATATTTATCAACTGGGTGACTTGTTTGTACTTCTATTTAATAATAATAATATACTTGATCATGTCACATAATCGGTGTAATTATTAAGATGTAGATTTAGAGTTCTTGGACACAAACAAAACATCAAACCTCCTTTAAGAAGCAGTCACAAATTATTTCTAACCCACCATTGCAAGTGTAAATTGTCCCAGTCTCATGAATATATGTGTTCCCATATTATGCATCACGTGAGGGTTCTCATTTAATGAAGACTCATTGCAGGTGCTCATGGCCCTCGATCTGAATGGCTTCAATGATGAGCTCTGACTTATATATATATATATAT
>NC_058132.1:642648917-642670287 GCF_016433145.1 Gracilinanus agilis | reverse complement strand
ATATATATATGTATACATATATATATATACTAAAGACCATATTTCCCTCAAGCTCCATTTGTTTGTTCCACAATTGCTATTGTAATAACCAGCCTAGTTCCCTTTCCTCTTCCCCAATGTCTCGCCAAACCTTAAAATATCTAGTCACAGCTGGGGACCACTTAATAATCTCCACCTGCACGCTCAGCCTTGTCCCAGATCTGGGACCTAGTTGACCTAGGACAAGAGAAATAGAAAGAATATATAACTCGGGGTCAAGTATGTCTGTCCCCATGACCCACTCTGATCCTAAAACTGGACCAAATAGCAAGATGCTCGATGTGTTTCCTGTGACTAATCCCAAGCCCCATTCCCTAATCGAAGAAAATGAGTCCCTCCCTATCAATCAGCAATCACTGATTAAGCACTTACTATGTGCCTGGGACCGTGCTAGCTGTTAGGAATAATAGGAACAAGGCAAACAAGAACAAGACAAACTGGTACCTCCTAAGGTGTTATGGAAATAGAATCCAGCCTTGTTTCCCCCAAGTTTTTCTCAGCATTAGAATTTCACCCTAATACCTGGGTCTTTTAGAGTTCCATTAGCCCATTCTGAATTTTTCTCCATGTCTAGATGTCCTGGTGTTGTCTGTTGCAGGTCAGCTACCTAACCCCTGCCTGTCTTGGGCCAACCAAGCTCTAGTTTTGATCGATATTGACTTTGGCTGAATTATTCAACATTTAAAGACAACTTGAGCCAAAAAAGAAATTTTCCCCATACCTCCTTCCTGCCCTCTCCAAATGCATGATCTGGGCCTACGTGATCAAGCAGGGATGTCCAGAGACCTTCCCAAAGATGTCCCTCTACTGAAGAAAAGCCATGAGATTGCCAGTGTGTCAGGGAACATCGTGAGCCAACCAGGTGCTCCAAAAGATCACATCCTATTTTTCAAGGACACTAAAGACAGCAGATTATTCAGGGAAGGACAATCAGACTAAGTACTTTAAAGACAGAGAAAACCCAAGTCAACATATAAGAGGGGAGAAAGGACAGATGTGGTGGCCAAAGGAACAGAACAGTAAAAGATCTTAATGATTTTTTTAAATTTCAGGAAGTGAGAGAGAGAGAGAGAAATCACTTTGGGGACCAATATCTATATTTTATTTTCCATAATTCTGTGTATATTAATACTGGCAACCACTCAACAGGCATGAATTGAACACCTCCTATATGACAGTTATATTAAGAAAGCTGGGGATGCAAAGACAAAATGATTCAAAACCAAAAAACCATCGATGACCTCAAGAAACTTACATTATATCTACCAAGGAGAGAATCAGAGTCATAGAATGTTTATATAGCATCACAGGATTAAAGGTTTCCAACTACAAGAGATCAAAGAGGACATTTAATTTCACCCTTCATTTTAGATTGGAGGAAATGGAGGCTTAGGAATGTTGTGAGCTCCCCAAGCTCACACAGCATTTCATAGCAGAGATGAGAGTCTATAAATTCTGATTTCCATTCCATTATGGCTTCCCCTCATACTGACACCTGATGCTCGATTTCATGAAAATAAGCAGTTCATTATCACTAACGAGATTTTTAAGACCTAGAGGATTAGTCGTTCTTTATAGAGTCAGGATAATAACTGACATTCACCTAAAAATAGCTAGCTGCCATTTACATAGCTCTTTGAAGTTTGCAAAATCCTTCACATGAAATATCTTATTTGATAATCATAATATTCCTGGAAGATAAGTGCTATGCCCATTTTACAGAAAGAGGTAGTGATTTGCCCAGGGGCACACAGTTCGTGTGTGAGTTGACCCTCTGAAGTCATATTTTCCTGATTCTAGGTCCAGTCTTCTATCCACGGTGCCACCAAGCTGAATGCATTTGCAAAATGCGTTCCTAGAAGCACAGGAGGATGTTTGGTAAATATGCTTATTCCCATTTCACAGATGCGGAAAAGTAATAAAGTGATTCCTGCCCTGAAACATGAATAGGAAATATTAGGGCTGAGATTCAAACCCAAGTCTTGTAACCAGTGGTTTGGTTTGGTTTGATTTGATTTTCTCTGCACTGCATAGTGTAAAAAAATATTGATCCAGAGAACTTTAAATGCCCTTCCATGCCCAAGACACTGCCCAGAAAGACTTCTGGACTTTACTATTGAACAAAGCAGCTCAAAATAGGTCACATACCAGATGGGGTGTCCTGTACTAAGAAAGTGTGGATGGGAATCCTGACAGTCCTTCAGCCTCAGTTCGAAGACCATTTCCTCTAAGTAGCCTTCCCTATCCTCCTTCCCCTTCCCTCAATCAAAGTAGAGATGACTTTCTTCCTAATTTTCATAATTTGGGGCTCACATCTTTTATGCAGATTTCTTTCAGAATTTTTGTTATTTGACATTTCTAATCCTTTTTTCTAGATTTTGAATGAGGACAAGATCCATGTCCTCCTCATTGTGGTAAAGTGGACATACCTGGGCATGAGATGGCAGGAATAGGGTAAACCATATCATTCTATATTCTTTCCTAGACAAGCTGAGAACACTAGACAAGCTGGAAAGGTAATACAAATGGCAGGAAGAAAAGAAATATAGCTTAGAGAGAGAGGGCACTGGCAGCTAGAGGGATCCAAAAAAGCTTCATATAGAAGGGCATGTTTGAGATGCATCATGAAGGAAGAGGATTGTCAGTGAAAAGCTACAGAGATGGGAAACTAAGTGCTGTGTGAGGAACAGAGAGAATGCCATTTTGGCTGGATAGATAGATCATGTCACATTGGGACAATAAAGCTAGAAATCAACATTTTAAAAGTCATCTGGGATACAATAGGAAGCCGTCAGATATTATTGACTAGAAGTCTATTGTTAAAGAAAATAACTTTGGAAACTATATAAAGGACAAATTTGAGAAAAAAAAATGAATCAAAGAGGGCAACTAAGAGGACATTGAAATAGACTAGTCCATTTGGTGGCATCAGCCCAAGCATTGAAGTCAAGTTTACTTCTTCTCTGCTACTGTAAGCAAGAAGTGCTGTAGACCTCCCAGAATGGAGACCATCCAAATAGATTTGATCTCAGATAGTTTTTCTTGGAAACCAGGGGGATTTGGGGATCACTTATACTTCTCAAGTGAAGTAAAGCCTGTCCTATATTAGACGTCCCATTATCTATGTGTTTTCAGAATAACTCTGGACCCTTTACTAAAAGAATGACACCAGCCAAAATCAGAAGTGCCTAGAAGAAATGAATGGAAAAGAGTTCTTAAAGAGACATCTAGGGGACTAGGTCCCCAGGGACTAGGGTTGGGGATCTAAGGAATTCATGAATTAGACTGTGGTCTCTTTCAGTCCTTAGCACAGAGCTGGTGGGTGATTTTTTTTTGAAGTGGGAACTGGAGCTCTGATTTCATTTACAGGAAATCTTAATGGAGAAACTCCCTCTCCTAATGAATGCCTATCAGTATCTGCTCTTCAGATTTGTGCCTGAAACAAAGGTCTTTTGTGACTCAACAGCTGACATTCCCCTATGCAACTACATATCCTACAAATAGGGACGGAACCTTTGATTTCATTGCCATACAGAAATCACAGGTGAGAAAATTAATTCTATTAATTCAGATTGGCACCTTCAAGTCTTCAAGTCTTAAAGTTTCCCAGGATGCTGAGAGTGTTGCTCAGAGTGAATCTGAGTGTTTAGACTCAGGACTTTCTGTTTTTGGCTTTGATATTTAGTTCCCTATCTACTGAGCCAGGTTACCATTGACAGTAGGTACTTAATAAGTGCTTGCTAAATTGGAGTTTTTAGAGTTTAATATTACTATAAATATGTATGTGTTTATACATACATTCCTGAGAGGTAGGTGCTAACACACACACACACACACACACACACACACACACACACACACACACACACACACACCCCTCATTTTGGGAAAAGAACTAACCTACAAAAGAAAGTCAAAATGATAATCCTCCTAGAATATTCCATATATCTTAGATAGACTTCAGATAGACACACATATAGTAAGAAACTAATTCAAAAGATGAAGAAGCTTTGAATAATGGGACAAGAGTATTGGCAAGCGAATGGGATAAGGAGAGGAAGAGAGCAGAGGAATCTAGCTGAGCAACTCAGTCAACCAAGATGCTGCACTCAAGGGCTACAGACTCTTTCAAGAGAAAAATTATTTCTGATTCCTAAAGTATCAAGAGTTATAATTTGCCTCTGAGGTATGTTGAGTAAATAAATGTTCTTTGAAATAGGTTTAATCCCAATCTTTAGATAGATGGATAGATATACAGGAAGAAAGAAAGAAAGAAAGAAAGAAAGAAAGAAAGAAAGAAAGAAAGAAAGAAAGAAAGAAAGAAAGAAAGGAAGGAAGGAAGGAAGGAAGGAAGGAAGGAAGGAAGGAAGATAGATAGATAGATAGATAGATAGATAGATAGATAGATAGATAGATAGATGGATGGATCAATAGATGAATGGATGGATGGATGGATGGATGGGTGGGTGGATGGATGGATAGATAGATAGATAGATAGATAGATAGATAGATAGATAGATGATTTATTAAGTATATCCTATGTGCCCAGTATTATGCTAAGTGGTGAGGATGCAAATATAAAAACATGTGATGGTCCTTATCCTCAAGAGTTTATATTCTAATAGGAGAAGATAATACATATGAGGAATACCGAAGAGGTGCAGGGAGGAAAAGTGGACAGACTAGAGTGGCTAAGAAAAGGAATTGGAATCAGAAGAAAGTCCAGGTGAGAGCAAAATGAAGCTAGATTAGAGCCCTTCCCAAAATGGAGAGATCAGGGATAAAACTGCTAGTGAGACAAAAAGGGCCCCAAGATGGAAATTTCCCAGGATACTAGGTGAGGGACAGGAGATGGTGCCCAGAGAGTTGAGTCAATAGTACCAATGGACATTGAGTGTATTCGTAGGACAATGTGTCCCACAGGAATTGGGGAGGGGGGAGTAGCTATTACTGTTATTATTTCACCTTAGCAAATGTCTCATACTTAATTGTGTCTGCTATATGATTGTTAAGGGGAAACACACCTCGAGTGGGAGTGGGAGAGGAGGTCAGAAACTACAAAGGAGTACAGACCCCACAGGATTATGTTTAAAACCCAGGAGATGAGGTGTACTCTGGAGACCCAACTCGGGTATTCAAGTGCAAATTAGGACAGTAATCCAGAGAAGATGAAAAATGCATGCAAGTGGCAGCAGGATATAATGAATAAAGCAAAGGCTACAGAGTCAAGAAGACCTGGGTTTCAGTTCTGACTCTTCTGTATTCTAGCTGTATGACTGGGCAAATCAATTAACCTCTCAATATTCCTTGAACTCTCTAAGACTCCATCCTACAAAGAAGTGGTCCAGGTCCATCTTCATTAGTAGATGAAGTTCCTCATTGAGAATTAACATATATGATTATAATATGCAATTAGCATATATAATTAACAAAGAACAAGTAACTCTTTGCTGGATCTGTTTTAAAGAGTGCAGATTGGACTGGTTGGCCACTGAAGTCTCTTCAGCTCTGACAAGATACCAAATTTTTAGTTTTGAGAAAGTCAGACCATCGTTTGTAAAAGACACACCACCTCCCTCTCTGTCTCAGCTTCCCAGGTACCAACAATAACAAAAAAAGTTGTTATTGTTTTGAGGGAAGGCTTTCTTGCCCTGTAGTGTTTGTTTTCAGGTCTATGCCTAGACTCAAAAGGAGGCCTGTTAAGTATTGTTTTTATTCTGTTACTGATGACTGAACAATCTGGGTCCCCATGGTGTTTAGCAGCACCAAAAAGTACCATTTGCTGAGTCTTAATTAAGAAGTGAAACTATGAATTTAACACACACAATACCTCGCATCGAACTGTTAGCTGAAGACAACATTCTCCGCCTCTCCTTGGTTATACATCTGTTGTTCACTCTGCAGACAATGGAAGCCTCTCCCAAAAGTGGAATCCAGGGAATTAGAAGCAAAGACGGGTTAGAGAATCTTCCCTCCCAAAGTGGATGTGACAATGAAAATAATCATAACAATAATAACCAACCCATAGCCATAGTCCGCTTTGGTGAAGGGTGCTCTTGGATGTCTCTTATAAGTATGACTAGTTATCTGGATGTTGCCTCTCTAATAGCACCTCACACATACACATAGAATTCGTATTTATGTAAACATTTTATTTTTTACATGCTGTCTCCCTACCAGTAAACTCCTGGAGGGCACATGCTGCTTTATATTTGTCTTTGTATCCCCTCTGCCTAGCACAGAGATCAAGTGTTTACTGATATCATCATCACTTTTTTAGATCATCAGAGACATTAGACACACATTAGCTGAAATACTTTGTAAACCAGGAATAGTGCAGAAAGATTGGTCTAAAGGGTTTAATTGGAAAGATGTTTGACCCAAAGAGAAGGCCAGCTGGCCATTTAATAAGAGAAAGGAAAAATGGATAAACAACCTTGGAAACCATTGGTCTTCATGGAGAAGAAGGAAGGGAAGACCTTCAGCAGGTTGAAGTGACCTCTTATGCAGAATTGGTAAGACATAAACAAGGGTCCCTTGGGATGAGTAGACATGAAAGAGCTGCAATCTATCCCAATGAGCAGAGTTCACATTGAGGAAAAATACCAAAAAGTATCCATATGTCACATACATTTGGACCAGACTTTGAGATTTCCAAAGGTCTTTACACACTGATCATATTATGCTTCATAACAACTTTGAACAAGAGATCCCAGAGTGATTATGAATCCTTTGTCTTTTTCCAGATGAATATGTATGTTCAAACTCATGGTGATGGCTGAAGGTGCTGGATTTGAAGGGATGAAGCTAGGCTTCAGATGTAACCCATGGCCCATCCATAAGGCCTTGTGACCTTAAGCAAGGATCTCCATGGCTCCCTCTGCATCTGGATAACAGCTATTGAAAGGCTAGTAGTCATTTACAGGAATTTCTTTTTGATGGTAAGAATAAAAACTGATGGTTTGGGTCCTACTTAACTAGGTCACAATGTGAAGAACTCTTGCATTTCATTCTTGTCCCTCATATTAGCTAGTTGGATGACCCTGACCAACTTCCTCCTCTGGACTCATTTTCCTTGTCAAAAAATTGAGCTGGGTTTTATACTAAATAAGCTCTGGGATTTACAAGTGCTGTAATACTCAATGTCAATAATAATAGTAATGACATAAATGTTTACTATTTAAAATATTTCTCATAGTAAAGTCATTCTTATTCACAGACAGCCAAGATCAGAACAGGACAAGTAGTCACGGCGGGGATGTGGTATGTATGCATCATTGATAAGAACATCCACAGAAGGGATATGCAGCAATATTTTTAAAAATATAAGACTGAAGTTTACAAATTGCTTTACATTCATGACCTATGAGGATGACAATAGCCTTGTTGATTCTTCTAGGCTACACAGGATCTATAAGCACTTCTCATCAGACCACCATTTGGAAATCCTCTACTTCTGATATGACTGAAGTTATGAATCATAAACCAAGCAATTACTAAGCACTTAGAAAGCACCTACTATGTACCAGTGCTTGGAAACAGGGATATAAAAACAAACAAACAACTCCTGCCCTCCAAAAGCCTATGTCCTATTGGAAATACACATAACAGGAACACTCATAAGTAGTGTGAAGGAAGTCATATTGGGAGTTGGTCTAAAGTTATATATTCCTTGGATTTTAAACTCATGGTAGGGGAAGGTAGGATGGAAGATTAGAAACCTGGCATATCACTATATGGCTTTCCTCAGCATTCAGTACATTCCCATGGTAAGAGGGTCTTAGTGAAGGTGAAGAATTCAGGGAAATTTATGAAGATCCATAGGAACCAATATGGGAAAAGTAAGCAGGATGAAGAGAACGATTTACACAATGACTACAAAAATCCAAGAGAAACAACATTGAAGAAATATCTGAATTCTGATCAATTCAGTGGCCAAATGATATTTCAAAGCAGCCTCCCACCTCTAAACAGCAAGGTGGTAGAATGCAGGTGCAGAATGAAGCACATATTGTCAGACATGGTAAAGGTCCTGATTTGTTTTGTGTAACTGTCATTCTTGTTACCAAGGATGGTTCTGTGACATTAATGTAATTGCAAATCATAATTTCAGAGAATGGAAGATGGAACGTGCTCTCTGTATCCTAACATAGAAAGGATGCAGAAGAAGAAATTCCTTCTTAGACACAGCCAATAAGGGTACTTACTCTGCTTCATCATGCATGTCTGTTTTGAAGGCTTTTTCTTTCTTTCTTTCTATCTTTTTATTATTTATTTGGGGGAGAAGATAAAGAGAGAAAATAAATGTTTTTATAATTAGAAAAAATAAAATTAAATTTTAAAAATAAAAAGAAGAAAAAAATTATAATAAAGAATATTTGGCATTAAGAAGTCACAGCAATAGAAAAATTAATAAGATATTTACTACTTTATAAAATACAACCTTGCAAAGTCCTTTTAACATTTCAATAGCTAAATCTACTGGGTCTGGCTCCAAGGCGGCCTCATCATTTATCTTCTCCATTCTATCCTCATGCCTTTCTACAACAAATGATGTCAGAGAAATGACAGAAAGCACAAACAAAAAGTATGGTAGCAAGGATGTACTTATAACCTGTTCCCCTCCCCACATGATCCCTGAATAGAAATTGTCCGGTTTTTTTGTCCCTCAAAACCACTCTTCAAGAGGGCTGGGGCAAACTAGGCAGAGGCGTTTGCCATTTCAGGCAGGGAACAAGGACAGCAATTATTCCTTACATATTTATATAAGTATATCATCTGCCTAATTAGAATGGAAGCTCTTTGAGAATAGGAATGATTTCATTCTTGGTTTATGAATCTTCAATACCTATCCCAAAACACCACATAGGAGGTGTATAATAAATGCTTGATGCCTGATTGATTATTTGGTCTTATAAATCTTGCCAATGACCATAGGAAAAAAAGCTGACATCCTAGGAATTCCTTGTTTCTCTGGGAAAAGGGGTAGAACAACTTTTATCTAGCACTTACTGTTTGCCAGACATTGAGCTAAGTCCTTTACAAATGTTACTTCATTTGATCCTCACAACAATCCTCCAAGATAGTTTTTGTTATGCCCATTTTACAGCTGAGGGAATTGAGACAAATAGAAATTGTGTCTGAGGTTGAATTTGAACTCCCATCTTCCTGACTCTCAGTGTTCTATTCACTGTGGCCTCCAGCTGTCTCTATTGGACCATAATTAGTATTTTCTATTTCGCATATTCTGTTAACCTAAATATCTCACCTTATAACCTATATTATATATAATAACATGATATTCTATTGGATGAAGGTCTACCTTGTTTTATGAGCTACCATGTTACTAACATGCTGTATATAAAAGTTTTGAAATTGTGAACCTAATCATCAGTTCACTGCATATTGCTCAATAAATCAAAAGATTGTATGCTAAGTGACTTCATTTATCTGAAGACCAATTTCCTCATCAATAACATGGAGATGATCATACATGTAGTACTGATCTCACAGAGATACTGTGAGAATCAAATCATATAATGTATATAAAAGACATAATCGAAATGTAAGTTATTATTATCAACATGCATTCTCCTCTCCTTTTTCCTTCAAACATATTGGCAATCCAGTCAGTAATGAACAAGGTATTTAAATGTCATCCATGAGTAAATCATCTCTTTTAATGAAATAAATTATCTTAAAAAAACACAATGACCCAGTGACTGTTACTCTTGAGTTCCAATTACATGACTTGAATCTCTATATCCCAATTTGATTACAGATGTGCCTCCGTGTGGGTTCACAACTTGCCAGAGATGTCAGTGACAGTGTGAGACTGCAAAGTCATCAACTTACTGAACTTAAAATGAGTGCATTCTGAAATATAGTGTTATTTGTCATTGAAAGACCACTACAACAAACATTGTTTATAAGTTACGAAGACTTGGGAAGGGGTTCCAAAATATTTTTCTGATCTTAGTGTAATTAAGCAATGCTATTGGTGATTGATCATTGAACCTAGTACCTAGGGTTATTCTCCTCTCTTTAGGATAGGATATTACAAAGCAGCTTCATTCATTGATCCCCATACTCAGCTTCTCCCTTTGTCCTTTAATATTTGCCTGAAAAGGCCTTTCTTGATTCATCTGTCATCAAGATATTCAATCAAGAAAGAGAATCGTTGCTGTGGCAGCAGTAACAAAAACAACAAATGTGGAAGGGGATTATGATTCTTTCCCTTTTAAATCTATGCAGAAGGCTACAGAGAAGCAATTCTTTTAAATCAAAACAATGGAGAAGGGATAGTGCTTTCACTTTTAAACCTAAAGACAATATAAAACTAGAAACAATCCTTTTAAATAATGCATTGCTAATGGTCAAGAAGCAGAAAAAGAAAAACTTTCTCTTGCTGATTATGTCAATAAAATACTCAGCATTTTGGATTGCGTGCTCTCTCTTTCTCCCTCTCGGTCTCCCTCTCGTTCTCCCTCTCTCTCTCTCTCTCTCTCTGTCTCTCTCTCTCTGTCTCTCTCTCTCTCTCTCTCTCTCTCTCTCTCTCTCTCTCTTTCTCTCTCTCTCTCTCTCTCTCTTTCTCCCTCCCTCCCTCCTTCCCTCTGTGTATGTGTGTTTTGCTATTAGCCTTTACACTCACCAAATTAACTTCACATATGACTGACTAAAACACAGTGATTCGAATCTGAATTGTAAAGGAAAGAAACGTGGGGGCTGGGAAACTGATGTGAAGGGAACATGTTCACGATTTCAAAAAAGGCCACCCTAGGCTGACCAGAGAGGGTGAGAGCTTCACCCAGGACCATTTTGTGCTTTTGAGGCCTGAAGATGAAAGTGCCAGCTCAGACATAGAAACAGCAAGTCAGTCCCAAAGTCGAGACTATTACTTCCATTCAGTGTCATGTCCACAAAAATATCATTTTAATTTTAAGGCAATTCCAAATCCTTTTCTTCCCTGAGTTTTGAACCCAAAACTTACACAGGTAGGTATTAAATACACTCCCCTGACCTCTGGAAGTTCTCAAGTTTTGCCTCCAGAGTTTGACGGGACCTAAAGTTAGAGGTTCCCTAAGGGGTCCACCCACCCTCTTCATTTTACAGACAAGGAATCAAAGGTTCTTGGAAGTCATTTGACTTGGCCACATTCACAAATCTTACATGAGGGGTGAAATGACACCCCAGGCCTCTCCTGATTCTGAGGCCAATATCCTTTCCAGTATATCAGTGATGCAGATGGTGACTATATCACTTGATATGATAAAAACTCAAAGAAAATCATTGATAAGAAGGCATATAAACCTGAGCTTCCACTTCTACAGGCTGAAAAGGGATAGAAGCTTTAAACATTAAAAGAATCTAGATTCCATTAAAAGCCCTACATGCTGCTCAAATACTATCTGAACACTGAACTAGGAATCAAGAGACTTGAGGTCCAGTTCTAACTCTATCATTAATAACTACTGAAATAAAAATGTAGGGCGCATGGTTTCGTAAGCATAGTGGATATCATATTGTTTGCCTTCTCAATGGGTGGGGAAGGGCCTAGAAGGAGGGAGAGAATTGGAAACTCAACATTTTAGCAATAAATATGAAAATCAAGTTTAAAAAGAAGTTATGGGAGTCTTGGCAAGTCAGCAACACCGGAACTCCATTTCCTCATTTATCAAATTAGAATATTGAGCATCTTCTCTATGTAACCTTTTAGCTTTAGTTTTTTTTAACTACACGATATTCATAAGAGATACAACATCATTTAATTTATTACATGAATTTAAATGTATCCTATTTGGAATTGTGTCCTTGAAATACGACCCATAGCTTGGAAGGATTTTAAATGTTCTCTAGTCTTATAATCATAGACCTGGAAGTGGGTATCACCATAGAGATCTTCTTGTCCAATTCCTTCCTTTTACAAATGAGGAAACTGAGGCATAGAAAATTCTTTTTTCCAATATAACAATTTGAACCCATGTCTTCTGACTTTAAATTGAGCATCCCCCCCCCACTCGATTATGTTTTCTTCCCTGAGAGGATCTCCAGTAACTATTGGCTGATAGATGTGTCAATTGAATTACAGTAAAATTTTGAACTGGGCAGCTGGGTAGCTCAGTGGAGTGAGAGTCAGGCCTAGAGACAGGAGGTCCTAGGTTCAAACCCAGCCTCAGCCACTTCCTAGCTGTGTGACCCTGGGCAAGTCACTTGACCCCCATGGCCCACCCTTACCAATCTTCCACCTATGAGATAATACACCGAAGTACAAGGGTTTAAAAAAAAATTTTTTTTGAACTAACACAGTCCATTGAAACTGCCATAGGTTTCAATTGCATTTTAATATTCCACATGCTTTTCAGGAGCCACTTTGTTTTATAAAGAGTCCACAGATAATATATAATCATGTTATCTTCATTTAAATTTTTTCTAGCATTACAAGCATTAATCTGTGTGTTATCTAGCATCTTCTGCACATTTTTTTCTATAAATCCCTGAACAATTTGGAAAAACACAGAAATGCCAGAGAAGTACCCAAATAAAAGGAACCTATGTAGAGATAACTCTTTGAACAATCTCATTTTAAATTTCCAGATCTTAACAAATGACTCAATTATGCAATAAATCTGTGCGTAATTATCTGACTTGTGATGAATAAGCACACTTTACTACATGCTTGAGCTTAAGGAAAATCACCCCAGCACTTCACAGTGCCAGAAAATGCCTTAATGTCTAGCATCGACATCCCCGGAAGAGAGATAAGGGACCTCATGATGACACTCCTAGGACCCAAGACTTCCAGAACAGTTTGTTCAGATTCTTTTGAAGGCTCGTGTCCTTTGTGGGGATATCTTTTTCTTGATTACAGTGGATGATCATCGTAACACACCTGGTAAGAGATCTATTTTGAGTCAAGTTATTTCTTGTAGAGGATGACAAGAAGGAAGAGAATTTCTTCAATAATGTTATTGGCAAATGGGCGATGTGTTATTTTCCTTTCTAACTTGTAAGGGAATCCTTAATCTGTTTACTTAGCTTTCAGAACGCACTAGGGAAGCTTCTCGTTTTTCTCTGCAGCCTGCAGTTACCCTCTGCAGACAGAGTTTCTTTTGAAGCTAATATGAGCTCTGCTGGCAGGAAGAAAAATGAGAATCCAACCACAAAACGATAGCTCCCCTTTACCTTTTTTTTGCTCAAAACAATGTACCACATTTGGGGACTTTAAGGTATGGAATGAACCCAATGAAACACCATGTTATATTTAAGAAAGAAGATTTTTTTTATTTTTTCCTCAAAGAGGCAACAGGTACCATACTCTGAAGTGGATGTAGCTCTCAAATCAGTCTCATACCAGTAATTAGGTAGATCTGCTATTGGTTGTGGAGTATGTGAAGAGCCTACATTCCCAAAGGCAAAGAAGAATAACAAAAAAAGAAAGGAGAAAAAATGTAGGAGAAGAGACCAGATTAAAACAAGGGCTAAAAGATTAAGCTTATAAGCATTTCCTCATGTCCTGGGCTGGAGAAAAAATAATAAGATACCATGATGAGGATGATGGCATCGACAAGAATCTTCTAGGTTCTTGAGCTCACAAATCCACAGTGAAAGGACCAGATCTGCTTTTGAAGCACAGCACCCTTCATCCTTAACAATATTAAACCACAGAAGAATAGGCAGGGCCCTTGGAGAACATCCATTGTGCTGACCAGGACAAAGGTCTTTCATGAAGCCCAAGACTGTGCCCCTTTCCCTATGGTCAAAAGCTGCTTAAAGTCATGGCCAACATATCCAAAGAGGTCCAGATTTGAAACTTGCCATGAACTTTGGCTTTTCATCTCCATCCTCATCCTACAATGTTATTCACAAATTCTTCGTTTCTCTTATTACAACAAAATGTAATGTGCCCTAGTGGATAAAGAACCCACTATGGAGAGAGGAAAGCCTAGGTTCAAATCCTTCCTCTGACTGTGTGACCGTTGACAAGTCACTTAACAGGTTGATGTCCCAAGAAACTCTCTAAGATGACAAGGTACAGAATGGGTGCCTTTCTATAGTGATAGGGCATTTTCCTCATTGGAGATTTCCTATACTAATGAAATAACAGCTTCTGTTGAAAAAAAGAGCAAAAATTAGAAAGCCTTGATGTTTCATTCTTCTCTTGCAGATAATTGTGACAAAGTCAAGCAATCTCTTTTCCTTCCTTTGGCTCTTTTCTGAAGAATGCTGGTGTATTAAAAACTTCATATTAGAGATAGCAATTCCTGCTTCTCTGGTATTTTGTAGTTTACAAAGCCCTTTGCTCCTGGCCCTGTGGATTAGGGAATGCCAGAATGATTCACCCTACAGGAGAAAAAAGGAGACAGGAGGAGAAACTGAGTCTCAAAGAGGTCAATTAACTCAAGACGAGGTTCACACAGCTAGGAAAGTCAGAAGTGAAATTTCACTCTAGGTCTCCAGGTCCCCAAGATGTTCTTTAGCACATATCACCTCCAAACCTGCAACTCACAATCACAACATTCCTAGAAAGGGCATTGTCCAGAGACTCAAAAAAGAGAAGTAGAGATGTTCATCACAGCACAGCAATTAGATGGAATTTAGACTGGAGTTACCTAAAGCATCTCCCTGACTGTGAACTCCCTGAAACTCAAAGAGCTTGGTATTTTTGCCTAAATGATTTAGCAATAATATCAAGAGAAATTATTAATGTTCTCAAAGTTTTGTCTAATAATTATTAGAACAGTCTGGGAGGTAGTGAGGGAGCAAATGGTCTGTGTCTTCTTGTAACTAACACTTGATCAGGAGCTAGTGAATAAAGCATCAATTCAAATACTCAGCTACAAATATGTTGTTAACAAGTGAATTCTGTCAAAATAGGTATGGCTGGAGACACATCTCCATGTTCAATTGTGATGCAACAAACTATTTTATGTAAAGGAAAGGAAAGGTCATGGATGTGGATCTTATGCAGTATTTTAAAGTCTGTCTATGGAGGTCATTCATTACTGGAATCATTCATATTATAGATTAATGGTCAACCACAAGAAGTCTAAAAGATAAATAGGAAGTAGAAAAGGAATATTGGTCATGGATATATCTTTAGAACACAATATTAAAATATAAAATAATAGAACTGATAAGGATCTTCGAATATTTATATGTAATATGAGTGTATATGTCAGAGCTAGAAGGAACCTTAAAATACTGAACACAAAATGGCTGATGTCAAAGGGATCTTAGAACATGGAATGTCAGTGCTTGGAAGGATATTGGAACACAGAACATAGAATGACTGAGCTAGAGGGGACAATAGAATACAGGCAAAGAATGTCAGAACTCAAAGGAATCTTAGAATTATGATATAACATCAGAGCTCAGTGAAACCTTAAAAATAATCCACATTATTTTAAAGCGTAAGATGGATACTAGAACATAGATGTATGCTTTCTGATCTGCTAGGGGACTGATCAGATAAAGATGACTAAATGAAAGGGGACTTTTGAAAATAAAATAAATAATGTCAAAGTCAGAAAGTGCCTCGATGCATAGAATATCAGAGATAAATGACTCCTAAATCAGTCAATAAACAGTTACTACTTACTAACTCCATGTTAATCATTGTAGTAATTATTGGGCATATAATGAAAGGTTAAAATAAGGTCGTTGTCTTCAAGGCATTCTCATTCTAACTCCACACATAGAAAACACACAACCTAAATGTGAGATAATCTCTAAGGAAAAGCAATAACAACAAAGGAGTGGGAAGAAGTAGAGAAGAAGCTGGGATTTGATCTAAGACTTAAAGAAATCCGGGGTAGCCTCATGATAGAGATGATGAGGAAAAATAATAAACAGGCAATGAAAATAGAGGAATTAAAATCTAGGAATACTGGGAAAGTAGGAAGGAGCCATATTGTGAGGAGCTTAAAATTTAAAAAAAAAAAATTTATGGTTGACTTTGGAGATAACAGGGAGCTATTGAAGTATACTGAGTGATGGGGTATCATGGTCAGACCTTTGCTTTAAGAAAATCTTTTTTGGCAGGTAGATGGATTGGAATGAGAAAAGATTTGAGATTGGGGGATCAACTGGGGGATCAGTCAGAAGTCTATTGCAATAGTCCAATAATGAGGTTATGGGAGCCTGCACCAGTGTGATGACTATGTGAATGGAAAGAAGATATACAAGAAAAGTTAAGAAGTTAGAAGCAATGAGTCTGGACAACAGATTGAAGATTACAACTGCAAATGACTGAGATTATGCCAGTGATCTTGACATTAATAAGCAAGCTGGGAAGAAGGTAGGATTTGATGATGAAGATAAATGTGTTCTGGTTTGATAGAATGTCAGAACTGGAGGAAACTTCAAAATAGAGAACAAAGAATGTCAGAACTGGAAAGCCATTATAACAAAGACTGTTGAAACACAGCGTTGGGATGAACCTTAGACTCTAAAATATGAGATGTCAGAACTGGACAGGTTCTTAAAACATAGGACTTTGAGTTTCAGAGGAGAAGAGGATTTTAAAGATTATCTAGAACAAACACATCATTTAATCAAGAGAGGAGAGTATGACCATAGCAGATAAAAGATTTGCTCAAGGTCATATCACTAAAAAAATGACTAGAGCCCTGATCTCCCAATACTCAAGCTCCACAAGGCTGTAAGTTAGGAATGTGCTTATTTCAAGGGCATTTTAAGATGAGTTTCTTCCCCCTCCATGAACACACTTTTCAATTATGACTCATTATGAAGACCATCTGAGACAGCCACCCTCATCTTTGTGGTAGGACATCCTTAAATTCTTTTCTTTGAGAGGATTCTGGTAAGTACTAAACAGATATATTCTAACTGAGCTCCTCTTATATATAAGATCATAGGACTATGTCTGAGAGGGACCTTAAAAGTCATTTTGTACCAGCCTCATCTTACAAGGAAACTAAGGCCCAAAGAAATTAAGTGTTTTGCCTAAGTTCCACACTAGTCGTGGGCATCATAGTTTGATGTAAACCCAGGTCTACTAAATGTAAATAAATGTTTGAGCATGTACATGTAGACCCCTCGAAACAGAATGACATGTGTCTTCTATCTGTTCTTGCTCTAAGGTGCTATTCTGGTAAAGTTATTCAATTTATCTAAAATCTAAAGGTGATCAATAATCCCACTTTTCCATTCCTTCCCAAGTCACAATCTTGTATTTACAGATATATCTCATAATCGACTCAATGATAGATATGGTATCTTCTATCTGGAGAGACTATGCCTCATTGTAAGAATAAATGGCCTAGAAGACAGGAGACATGAATAAACAATGATCGAGGAGTCTCCTGCAGAAAAGAATCAAAATGAATCTGTCTTATCAGAGTGGAGAGGAATCAGTGGAAGGGGACTAAGTCTAAACAGATTTGAGGCTATTGGAAAGTCAGTTATTTGGCTGGCCTAACCTCTTGAAATGCAACTAGACATCTGAATATGTTATTACTTTCATCTTCAGATACTTGCCAACAACCACTGGAGAACTGACAGTGTAATCCCACCTCTATCTTGGTTATTGTTAGATATTTTCAAATCCCCATAAAAGAAATACTCTGCTCTTATCATCACCAATATTAACCAATGAAGAAATACCTGTTATGTCATTGTCAATGGTAACCAGTGAAGAAACACTTAGGAGACAGAGAACCTCCAGCTTGGGGGGAAGGTGGTGGAGGGAATCCTCTTCCCTATCTTAGGGACTGGCCATGTAGTATAAATGTTTTCAAAAGTATTCAGTATCTTTTAAACCCTCACCTTCCTTCTTGGAATCAATACTGTGTATTGGCTCCAAGGCAGAAGAGCTGTAGGGGTTAAGCAATGGGGGTCAAGTGACTTGCCCAGGGTCACGCAGCTGGGAAGTGTTTGAGTCCAGATTTGAACCCAGGACCTCCTGTCTCTAGGCCTGACTCTCAATCCACTGAGCTACCCAGCTGCCCCCTCAGCATTTTTTCTAAATTTTTCAATTTTCAATAAAAACGTTTTCGAAAGTATTCAGACTTTTGAAGCATAAAATAAATTTGAGGAAAAGATCACTTCTGTAATATGTGGAAAGTGCAAAATCATGCACTGGTCACCAAATCAAAGGAATTTTTGCTTCATCCTCCCTAAATGATGGCAGAAAATCATGCAACTTGAAAAATACTGAAATAAGAATTCAATCAAAGTGAATGAAGTCTCTTTGGAATCACTGGAGTTAAAATCCCTAAAGAGTTTATTTAGCCAAGTACCTTAAAAAGTCATGAAAAGTTCTTTCCTTCTCTGATGACTAGGAAAAATGACAAGTATGCAAAATGGAACCCTAATAAAAAAAGATATTTAGTACATAGGACCATGGCTATTTGGCTGAAAGAAACCATAGAAGTCATCTAGTCTAATCTGTTCATGTTACAGAAGAGGCAACTGAGGTTGAGAGAGAAGTGACTTGGTCAAGGTCACAAAGTAGCAAATGATACATCTTGGATTTGAACTCATTCTCTGTGATTCCAAAATCAGAAACCTTTTCCCAAGGCCATACTGCTTCATTGTCTTTTTTTTAATAAAATATCCTATTTTCTTAAATAACATCTGCCTGTATTTGGACCAGTACAATATATACTTTTCAAATCTGCTTCAGAATTCCAATCAAAATTCAAAACTCTCATTTACCTATTTACATTTACAATGTGTTCTAATATTATATTTGAATGTGTGTCGGTGACAGTTACTGTTACAGGATTTTAAAAATCATATGAGCAAATACTAGAGATGGAGAATGGAAGAGGATAAAGGAGTCCGATGCATGCTGGTGGTAAAATAATATGTTTTTCACCAAATACTGACCATTGGTAATGAAAAAAAAAACACTTTAAATAGGACCAGGTGAATTCTCTTGATGTTAGAGATCAAGAGAAAATGCTGGCCATTCTTCAATTGAACTGTGTCTCTGCTTGAATCTACCATGTTACAGAACCCAAGAATGAACACAAACCCTTGTTCTGTCCATTGGGCACATTCCTAGGGAATCTGTTTTCAAAGGCACAAAAGCATTTGGCTTATTTCAAATTTCTTCTTTTTTTCTTTTGACCAATGGCCTCTGCTTCATGCCTGTGTTTCTGCCTCCGGAATTTGTTTGGTATTCCTGATCCGACTCTGCAGGGGAAAAAACACACCTCCGAAATTCTCTTTCCCTTCTGGGCTTGAGAGTTGAACACAGCAACTCTGCCCTCATCACTTTGGGATGGAAACCACCTGGAGTACCGATGGACATGAGGCATATGTTATTGCCAGACAGAGGAAATGCACCGCTACAAGACACACCCTCTTCAGATGACCATTCCAGACTGTACCATGAGATAGAAACTTATTATATACATATTGCAGTTCAGTGGCCAAATAACTGAGATCCTCCTCCATGTATACATATGAAGTCATGATATTATAATAAAGTTAAGTTCTCTGTAGCCATTACCCTTATGTTCCAGGTCTATGAGAAATCCCATAAGGTTTTACAGGTAGAGGAAGGCTTTTCTGTGAGAGCCTCCCAATTTAAAATGCATTCTACAATGTGATGAAAGATATATGTGTGCATGCATATGGACTGACCCTAAAGTTGCACACCCTTGCCAGGGATGCACATGACCATCAGCATACTCTAGCTATCCCCCACACACACACATCAATTGCTGAACATTCTCAGTTTTTCTAAAGCCACAACTAGTCATTGTTTATCTTTTCCTTCAACTAGAATCACTTACCTGGGCTCAAAGACACCTAATTCTATTGATGACAGATTATACTCTCTTGTATACTCAAATTGCCAGCTTTCCCCATCTACACAGAAACAGCTCTCCCCTACTCCTGGCCTTAAAAAGCTCCCATCATGATTGACACGCCTAGTATAAAAATAAAGCTGACTTTAAATATAGGGTTTTGAGGCTTGGGTAATGCATAGAGTTTTAGAGAAGTTGACATCCTTTCTCTAGTTTCTCCCTTGATTCCATTGATCCTCTATTCCCTCAAGCTATATTAAACAAGTCTGTTGAAAACTGGTGGGCGTTGTAAGAAGGAGGAGCTGAATAGGTGGGGTTAATTCTAAATAAACCAAACATCACAACTAACATCCTTTTAGTGGCTATGAGCCATAAAGCAATACGCCTCTGGAAAGAAATTTTCCCATCTCCAACCCCAGGTGATTATTTTCTACATACATAAGGCCGATTTATAACCAGGAAGTCAATGAGTTCATACAACATGTAATACTCAATACCGGGAAATTGATGAGCAGGGTTGGGGACGTCCTCCCCCCCCCCATCCCCATCCCCTTTCTGGAGGTCGGTGCAAATACACGCTAGTCAAGAACCCGGTCCTTATTCGTGTTGCAGTATGGTGAGGACACAGCTATTCAGATGCCATCTCCATTTCAGGGGGGCCTCAAAGGGAAACGTTTTCAAATCACAATAAGGAATTTCAGCCGAAAGGCTGCAACCAAACCTGAAACCACTGGAATGCTTTAATGTGTACCCATCCTTCCAAGTGTACAGAAGCACTTGGCCAAGATTCCCCCCACACCCTCCACCTCCTTCTCCAAGTACCCCCACCCCCAACCAAGAAACTCATCTACTTCCCTACGCAGCTTACGGCAGAAGGAAGGAAGGAAGGAAGGAAGGAAGGAAGGAAGGAAGGAAGGAAGGAAGGAAGGAAGGAAGGAAGCCTCCCCCTTGCCTGCTTGCCTGCTTCCCAGCCAGCATCACTTCAGAGCTGCGGGAGTTGAGAAGGAATAGCCTGCTGTCTCCCCTCCCTGTTATACTTTCCTCCCTGCTGCAGCAGCAATGGGCCCGACTCGACAGCATCCCCACCTTGCCTGCTTCCCTGCCCGCCGCTTCTGCTGCTACTAGGGAACTCCTCTGTCCGGCTAGGCTCAGCTGGGCCACTGCAGTGTGCTCTCGCCCCCACACACCTGGCCGGCCGACCTGCTGGGGAGTCCCCAGGCCCCACCAGTTACATACCTTTGCTCTCCATCTCGGTCCCTCCGGAGTGTCAAGAACTTCAGAGCAAGTTGCAGAAGATGAGGCCCCTCTGGGATCGCTGGCAGTCCCTGAGCCCGGGACTAGGAGGACGAGGACAAGGAGGAGGACGAGAAGGGCGAGGGCGGGAGGGCACCGGTGCTGCTTCCTTCCTTCCCGGCTGGCTCAAGGAAGGATGTATGGGATGGACGCTTTAACCCTTGGAAGCTGGAAGGAAGCCTCAGAGGACACTGAACCCAGTTGGATCTGCTGCTGCTGCTGCTGCTGCTGGTGCTGCTGCTGCTGCTGCTGCTGTT
>NC_058132.1:642644412-642648832 GCF_016433145.1 Gracilinanus agilis | reverse complement strand
CTGGGGAGGAAGGGCGTTATGTTAGGGAGGGGGCCCTGGGCTCACCGCGGAGCGCTCATGGCCCCGGAGTGTCTCAGGTTTACCTGACTCGGATGGCAGCAACCGGGAGCCGAGAACAGGAGCAGGAGCAGGAGCTGGGAGCTGTCCGCCAAGCGTGGTGCTGCCGCAGGTGGAGTGGCTGATCAGCCCACTCCGCTGTGCTCGGGCTAGGTCCTGATTTGCATAGGCGCGGCGCGCATGCGCCAAGAGGCCCCCTCCCACCTGCCTGGCCCCTTCTCCTCTTGTTTCCCCTCCCCTCCCCTCCCCAGTACCACCCGGCTGGTCCAGCACCACTTCTCTCCCAGCTTGGTCACAGGGAAGCGCTGCTAAAAATAAATACTGGACCGGATTCTCCTCTGCAAGCCAGGACATGGATTGGACTGAGCCTGAGTCTCAGCCAAGCCTGGGCTCAGGCGATTTCCCCGGATGGGAGAGTAGAACCCTGGCACAGGCAGAGGAAGCTGGCTCCTGAGGCTGCAGTACACTGCTACCTGGGCTTTCTTTGGTGGGCAGGAGTGGGCGTAAGAGAGGCCAAAGCCTCTCGGGACCACCTCATTTCAGATGCTTCAGTCACTTTCCAGTCGGTTTATTTCCCGACTGATTTCAAAGAATCCGGATAAGCAAAACTCTCTGTCTCTGTCTCTCTCTGTCTCTGTCTCTCTTTCATCTGAGGAGAGGTGCTAGTTGGAGAGCGACAGGGAGCTTGGGTAGCTACAGGACAATGTTCTTAGTGGCATTTGTGGGCATTGTCTCATTCTTCATGGGAGCATAGATTGGGGCATGGAGGCAAAGGATATGGATAATAATATTTATAATAATCAAGGATGAGGGGCAGTTATTTTCTTGCCTGAAGCTCCCTGCACATGTATAAAAGAAAAATCAATAATTAATTACTGGTCTTCCTGGGGAAAATCTTTTGAAGCATTATTTGTGTCAAGACTTTGAAAAGAAATCGCCCTGTGTTTCTTTTCTTTTCTTTTTGCTTATTTGTTGGGGTTTTTATCTTGAAATAGTATAATGAAAACTAGTGTTTACCACTTGCATTTCCTCTCCACTCACAGTCTATAATGCAGTGTGAAAATGAACACTGGGCTAAACTCTGATTGTCAGCATTGTTGGAAAACTGCACTCAGGTGAATTTCCACATTCAACAAACATTTACTTAGCTTATACTCTTTGCAGAGAACACTGGGCTCTAGTCATTCAGCATTCTGCATAATCAAAAGTTTGCATTTATATCATTCAAGGAATGAACACTTTTGCTGTATCATCTAGAGAATGTAAGCTCCCTGAAGAGAGGGACTATTTTTTTCAGTTTGTCATATACTCAATGCCAGCCAAAGTGCCTGATGTGTAACAGTCACTTAAGAACTGCCTGTTAGGGTGGGGGAAAAATAACTAGAACTGTAGGCAGAGGATCTAGGTTCAAATCCTGCTTCCAACATAACCTAGATGCCCTTAGACAAATAATTTTGCCTCCCCAGCCCTTGATATCCTCATCTATTAAATGTTAGGGTTGTACTAGATGTCCTCCAATATTTTCTACTCGAAACCTAGGATCTTTAGTGATCCATGTGTTTTATTTTTCTGTGATAGTACAGGAGGAGGTCACTTGAGGATGAGTAATGGGAAACCTCAAATGTTTCAGTATTATATTTGTGAATCATCATTGTAATGGTGATTTCTTAAGTTAATAGAAGCTTCAAGTAGATGGGCACCTAGATCATATAAAGTTTACCAAATCAATAACAAGCAAAGTTTCAGTAGAAGAGATGCTTACTTTTGTAAGGGAAGGTAACTAGGACATTTGTAGCTTTCTACCCAACTCCCAATTTGCAAACCCAAGACAATCAGTTAGCTAGTATTTATTAAGTATCTACAATGTTCCAGGGAATGGAACTAAACATAAAGTATGCAAAGAAAGTGAAGAAACCGATCCCAGCTCCCTACTTATTTTCTGTATTACTATCTTGATCAAGTTACTTTTCCATGTGCCTCAGTTTTATCTTCTGTAAAATGTGGAGTCTGAGTGATGACTTCTATAAGCCCTTCCTGCTCTAAACTAATGAGTCTATTTTTAAAAACTGGCCATTTCTTAGTAGCCCTGGAATTGTGATTTGATTGAAAGCTTTTTGATCAAGGGCAGGGACTATCTTTTGCCTCTTTTTGAATCCTCTTCTTAATACAGTGCCTAACACTTAGTAGGTGCTTAATAAATATTTATTGGCTATGAATTGATCTAGGATTAACCTTAACATATAAACAAAATATGAGACCTCCCACAATCTATTATCTTCAGGGAGGGTGTGAGGCAGTAGTGTCAAACTTCAATTAAAAATAGATCTCTAGTTACTACATAAAAACATAGAAAATCATATATCAATATCATCTATGTTATATTGCATTTTTGTTTCTTTTGTTAAACATTTACAAATGACATTTTAATCTGGATGTACTCAGGAGTTTAGCTGCTTGTGTCAGACAGCAGCTCCAAGTTTGATACCTCTAGACTCTAAGGAACTATTTATTTTCAAGAGTTTTAGGAAACCTAAGGAAGAATAAATATATCTTTTTAGTAGTTACTTAGGTCTTCCTTTGAATGATCACTCACTAAAGTTGAGTCTTTTGAGTACTGCATAAGATTAGTAAGTGGTTGCTTTTAGCATGCAAGGGTGCTGATGATATGGCCCATAATGCAACTGAGACTAAGGGTAAGTAGGGCAAGCAACTACTTATGGCAAAACATGTAAGGATGCTACAAGAAATTTCAGTGCTATTTCTATAGTTGTGTATTTTAATGCCAATCATTATGAAATATGGGTATTTATTTTATAATAAATAAGTTGGATTAAAACAATGAAAACAGTAATAGCCATCAATTAAATCATTAAGAAAGACATTTTCATCATTAAATGTTCAAGCATATAGAGATAAAAAGAAATTTTAATTATTTGTATTTAAATATAATTTTAAGAGGCACAATTATGCTCAAACTTTCATGGTGGGGAAGGAAACAGCCGTATCTTGGGATAAAATTTCTGAATGATCTATGAGAGACAGCATAAGAGGAACAGAGGAGAAACATGAGATTCCACAATAGCATTTTATTAAATACTATGTAGAAAACATCAGAGTTAAAACTGAATTCAAGCTTCTTTGACACCATATCTAACTCCAGCTGAATGGGAGAAGGAAAAAGAATTGTCTTCTTTGGGATATAATGGCATAGATTCTATTCTTTTTTTTTTTTTTTTTTTACATTTAGAGGGTTCTAAGTTTTGTTTCTCCTGAAGTGGTTACAATAAAGTGGCTTTTGACCACATTGGGTTGAAGAGTTCATAAACAAAACAAAAGGAAATAATTATGGGGGAGATTCAAGTGGGAGTAAGGAAATGGAATCAATAAAGAGTGACAAAGATAAGTAGTTGGGGATGAGATTGGTATAGTTTATACAAGTTGAAGGGCATCATTGTGGTCTAGATGAAGGAGGCCATGGGGTAGGGTGATGGGTGGTGGCATCTCCCTTAGGCAACAGAGAGACAGAGACTAATGGGAGATGAATATACCTCTGAGAAGGGAGTGCCAAGGTGGAGTACTGGTGGATGGGCTGGTTAGAGACCTGCAGGTCTCATAACTGACAAACATTTTGACACTTTTCATTAAGAACTTTGTCCATGGTGATATATTAGAGATTTCTACATGGCCTGTCATCTGACAATTTCCAGACCCATCTGTGGAGTTGGAGCGATGCCCATCAACAATGAGTTATGCCAGCTTTCTCACTGCTTAGGCCCCAAGTACAGACCAGTTGAAACAGACACTTTGAATAATGAAACCTGAAAGTGGTCTCTTTTCAGCTAATCACATTGCTTCATATCCTGGAAACAGAAAAATTTGTGTCTATGGAAAAGGAACACCTCCTATCCGTGCAGAGTTACCCTTCTATCAAAAGCAACCTTTGCTGAGCTGCTTCTGCTAAATCACATGAACATTAGCAAGTGAATCTGCTCTGTCTGGCTGTGATGCCACAACTAGTGAATGTCAAAATCAGAGTAGAAACCTAAGTTTCCTGACCACTCAAATCCAGTCTTCTCACCAATATGCCTCACAGCTGTCCAATGAAGCCCAGAGACTAATGAAAAGGACCCATACAGTTATAGATGAAACAGATCCCACATAACAATCCATCTTTCAACTTTGAGTAGTTTCTCTAGCTGTCCCAATGCCAGGAAAACTCTCTCTTTCGACCTCCTTCTTTGCCTGGCTTCCTTCAAGTCCCAGTTAAAATTCTACCTTCTGCAAGAAGCCTTTTCCAGTTCTCTTTAATCTCGGTACCTTTCCGCTGAGATTACCTCCAATTTATCATATATATATATATATA
>NC_058132.1:642633378-642641507 GCF_016433145.1 Gracilinanus agilis | reverse complement strand
ATATATATATATATACATATATATGTATGTGTGTGTATCATTTGTATATAATTATTTATATGTCATCTTTCCTCTTAGACTATGAATTCCCTGATTATTCTTTGATTTTCTTATCATAGTGCCTTACACATAGCAGGTGCTTAATAAATGCTAAATATCTGGCTGACTTTTACAGTTACAGGATAGCCACACCCTTCAACAAAGAACAAAGCAATTCATGTTGCTGGACTGATGCCAGGTGAAGGTAACATTAGCAATGAATTTGTTTGGTGAAAATTATACTCGGAATTTGTCCTCAGATGCCAATCCACACACAATGGCAGTAACTGCTTGGGGAAAATGAAGGGTCAAAACCAGGCAATTAGCCCCATAACCGGAGCCAGAAAGCTGCCCCAAGTTAAGGAGGAATGATGCATAATTTCATCTAATTAAATGCAAAGGACCCAAAAAATACATGGAGATGATTGATCTAACATTGAAATTGAAGCAAAGAAACTACAAACCATGCTCCTTGGTGCAAGAGCAATTTCCAACAAGGTGATTACTACCCATGGTCCTGAGCCATCATGGTCTCCTCTCTCATCTCTGCTGCTCAGAAACCTTAACCCTTTTCAAGAATTAGTCTGTTCAAATCTGGCCTCAGACTCTTTCTGGCTGTGTGACCCTGGGCAAGTCACTTAACCCCCATTGCCTAGCCCTTACCACTCTTCTCCCTTGGAACCTATACATATTATTGATACTAAGATGGAAAGTAAGGCGTTTCTTTTTAAGAATTAACCCGAGCACAATTTTTTCGAGGGGTCTGTCCTGATTCTCCCAGCTGTTAGTTCCCCCTCCAAATTATTAGTATATTTGGGATAGATTTTAGAGTCACTCACTTATTCTCAGGGTGACCATTGCCCACTTTCAACCTCACAAGAATATAAATTCCTAGAGGGAGCTTTTTCTTTATATAAAGTCTAAATCTACTTAGCAACTTCTATCCATTTTTCCAGATGTGGCAGATCTGACAAGAGCATAGTCTAGTGCCATGTTGGCAGACCTATGGCAAACATGCCAGAGAGGGCTGCTCCCCTCCCCCTCTCCATGCATGCCTGAGGACATTTCTCTCATCATCCATCCCTCTGCCTAGCAACCCAATGGGAGCTCTTCCTCCCTCCCCTATCTCCGGTAAGGCAGAGGGCTCACATGCAGCATGAGGGTTGCAGTTTGGATACTTGTTCTCTAAAAGGTTCACCATCACTGGTCCAGTGGAATTATCAGTGCTGCTCCCTTGTCCTAGACACTACCTCTCGATGAAACTGCAGACCATATTAGCTTTTACCTATTTATCTATTTTTAATTGTATTGCCTGCTATTTGTTTGTTCATACCTTGAGCCTATAATCCACTAAAATTTCACATCTCTTTTTTTCTACCACTCTAGCTTTTGTATAGGCACCCCTCTGCTCTTTTGTACTTCTTAAATTGAAATTTTGGACCAATACTCCCAGGTTAGACTGGTTTGTATTTGGTCAGTTTATGATAGTTATCCTTTCCTTTCCTCTGAAGAGTGATAATCTATTAGTGCCAAGATAAATTTGAAATCAAAGCCTTAGAGAGCCTTTTAGAGTTTTTATTCCCCGACCAGAGTACCAAATCCCACTAGATTATAAGTATGATTCCCCAGCTACATCTTGAGGGGAAAAAAAAACAAAAACAAACAATCAATTAACTGGCTAAAGTAGCTAAAGAAAGTTACCACGAGCAGTAAGTCACATGACACCCCCCTGTGTAACTGGACTATCCTTATCATCATGATACTGCAGAAATCTCAGGAAACTGCTAGTTAAGCATGAATGGTGGCTGTTGGAAGATGTGGCCCATCCTGCAGCAATACTGACTCAGCTAAGCAAGGACAGAATAGCTAACCTGCTGTCATTTTCAAGAAACATTATCTTTGAATAAGAAAATAAAGGGGACAAACCACTTTTTACCCTTTTATCTGATGTTCCAAATTGTTCCAAATTGATGGAAATAGGTCCACTCTCCATTCATGACATCTGGCTTATCTTCTGACTGTGTAGATAACAATGGACTCTCTTGGCTTTGCCTTGAGTCAGTTTCTGAATTTTTTAGATTATGACTTAGATTGCACTCCTTTCCCCAGAGATGGGGCCTCTCCTTCCAAGCCTGTTAATTATTCATAATCACGATTAGACCCATCCCCATTAAAGATTTGACTCTCACTTTTGAGGTGAAGGTGATTCCAAAGAGCCATTTATGATTCTTCCATCTTCCTCATTTTCCCTCTAACCTTATGCCCGCAAAGCCAGATGTAATCAGTGAGTAGGTTTTTATAAAGGGAAAAAGTTACAGTTTTATTTAAGGATGGAGTCTACCCTGATTACATTGTTCCCTAGATTCAGGACAATTTAGTTGACCCCATTTGCTGCTTTTCTAAATCTTCTGCAGTGATTTTTAAAGTATATGTGTGTATGTATGCATGTGGTGTGTGTGTGTGTGTGTGTGTTTTGAAGCAGGGATTGACATTTAATTTTCCTTGTTTCTTTTGTTTCTTTTCTTTTTCCACCTTTTCTCTTTTCTCTTTTCTTCTCTTTCCCAATTTCTTTTTATCCCCCTCTTTCTTCCTCTCTCTCCTTCCAATCATTCCTATTTTTCTCTCTCCACCAAAAGTATTGATATCCTTTGCTACCCAAATGTTTTACCAAAAGAAAAACAAATGGATTCACTTGTCAAGTGAGTGCCTTCCCAGAAAGGAAAGAGAAGATCCATCTCTCCACTAATTGTTATGGATTCTTTCTTGACCTAAAAGATGGCTATTAGAGGAGCATATTAAGAAGGTGGCTTATCTTTGTGGGATCTATTACTGTCTGTTTGTGAATAAGTTTGTTTCCATATACAAGCACACACCCAGTGATTTGTGATGCTCACATTCAGCATTATTGGTCCAGATGAGTAGAGCCAAAAGACTAATGTTCGGTAAGTACTGAAGCCAGACACTTTTTGTCAACACAGAGGGAGCCTGGAGCAAAGCCAGGCCCAAGATACCTCTTTAGATGGCCTCTTTGTGCTCATTTTAAAGGCAATTATTATGCCATAGGTAAATTACCTTCATATAACCAACCACACACAGGCTCCTAAAATGAAGGACGGAATGCCCAGAATAGGTCCAGTCATCATGATGACAAAGGATGCTTAGAAACAAAGAACGGGAGAGAATTGCACAAAGGAAAACTGATGATATGAGGAGATGCCATTAGTTTGTCTCTTATAGATTACTCCACAAGCCCTTAGCCATGCAGAAGGCAAGACTGTCACCAAAGATTTTTGATGTCCACAATCCAAGAGTGGGGACCAAAGAAGAGGGATGGGATAATGAAAATGGACAATGAGAGAGGGCAGATTTTGTGAAGTAGTTTTGATGTGGGGAAGAGGAACCTGTTCAGTATCAGGTTAGACAAAAACTGCACTCCAGGCTCCTTTAACACTTGAAATTATGAAATTCGGTTTGAAAAAGACCTCAGGGTTTTGGTGGGCTACAAGGCACATACAAGCCAATAGCTCAGCATGACAGCCAAATACAAAAATCTCGTTAGCACAGCCTGGCATGTTAAGAGCAGCACATGGGGTTCAGACCTCAACGGGGGCTTTATTTTCAGTTCTTGATATGAACACTTTAAGAAGGACATTGACAAGCAATTGTACCTCCAGAAGAAAATGGCAAAGGTACAGAGGAACCTTGAAACCCCATCGTCATAGCAATGACTGAAAGAACTGAGGATGCTGAGCCTGGAAACAAGGTACTGGGAAGACGAGATTATTTCCCAAAGAATCAGAATGGCTATCCTGTGTGAAGAGGGATGATACTTAGTCAACTTGCACTAGAGGGCATGAGCAGGAGCAGCAAGGAAAAAGTGCCAAGACTGGTTTGATGTTCAAATAAACATCCTCATCATTAGAATTAGAAGAAGGTGGGCTGGGTTTCCTTGAGCTGTAGTGAGCTCATCATCATGATAAGTCTTCTACAAAACGCTGGATGACCTGTTGCCAGCAAATGTATGAAGGAGATTCCACTTCAGGAGAAAGATGGCTTCTGAGGTCTGGGCCAACATTGAGAATCTGTGATTCTTTAGTTATAGTGTCACCATTTTGTGATAGAGCAAAATTGCTGATGAATGAGAACTACATGAAGTTTGAATATTCACCAAAGGACTAGACTAATATTTATAAAGTCATAACATATTTTGTTTAATTGTGAACTCAGGGACCAAGTCAACCCTGAGTGAAATAAGCAATATTGGAGACGTGATTTGCACTATATTTTCACTATGTCAGCAAAGCCAGAAGTATCTAGAAATTATTGTTTGATCTGTTTTCTGAAACAGAATCTTCCCTATCCAAAAGCTTCTAGAGACTCTGAAAGTCCATTTTGCCTGCTCTGGAGTTTGCAGATCTTGTGCTTGTCTGTTGTGTGATCCCAGGTCGGTTTCTTAACCTCCGTGAGACTCAGTTCCCTCATCTGAAAATGGGAACAATAATACTAATACAAAAGCTGTCATGAGGAACAAGCTTTGTAAGGCTCATGGCCTTAGAGAAATGTGAACATTTGTTTTCCTGATTCCAAAAGCCAGTAAATCGTTTCCATTTCAAGCAGCACCTGCACATTAACCAGGTGTCTGTCTCCCTCAGTGCAGCTGTGTATCTCTGCAGGGATGTGCCATAAACTTAGCCTAACCTAGCCTCTTACAGAGGAGAGTAAAAGGAGTGGTAGGCCCCATCCAGAAAACTCTCACCAAAACTGCTCCTCTAGGGAAGAGACAAATGAAAAGCTGCCATACCGTGGTGTGGATGCTGCTGACATTCAAGCTAATCTCATGGGGAAGGTCCATAAATGGTCAAGACGTCAAAGTCAGAGAAATGTGGCCTTCTCCTCTCCCATCTCTTTGGTGATTGGTTTCTCCACTTCTCTCTTCATACTTCCAATTGCCTTCCTGGTCTTTGTTGTGTTTCCCATGTCTATATCCCCTTTCTTTAGGGATTTGATCCAAGCTGAGGTTGTGGGATCACCAACTTAGGTCCTCTACTTTGCAGATAATGAAACTGAGGCCCAGATGTGGTAAGTTCTTGCATAAGGTAACACAGATCATAAGAGGCTGAGCCAGGATCCAAAACCAGGTCCTACAGCTCCAAACTCAGGGAGCTTGTTATATATGACCAACGTTAAGATGGAAGTCATTAGTATTTCCATACATGAAGCCCAAATCTGACTTTAAGGCTGTGATTTCATCATTGTGAACACTCACTCTATCAAATAATTCAGAAGATGACCTATTCATGACTTCTCCTCATATAAGACATCAGGTATCCCAATGAACAATGGACATACGTGACCCTTGACTGTTCAACATGCTAGGACCCTTTTTTGAGTTCTCTTGGTGTTGTATTGACAACATCGAAGCACACGTGTTTATCTTCCTTTTCTCTCTGGGACCAGGTCATCATCTTTCCATCTAGCCAAGCATTCACCTGATGGCTGATTTTTATGCCACTTCTGTATTTTACCTAATTTCATCCTCATTTACCATATGTTGCATCCTGCTTCTGCATTGCCCTTCAAGATTAATCCTTTGACAGACTGTGGCATTCCATGACTCACAGCCACACAACATCTCCAGAATGACATTGGTGTTTAAAGGGTTGAACTTTGTTTCTTGTAGAAGCTTGAGGTCACTAAAAGAACTCTATAATTTCCCAACGGAAGCTCAGCCTACCCTCCCCCTCCAGTTTAATTTTGGGCTCAGAAAAAAAAAATCAAGGTCATTTGCTGTGAATTCCCTCTTCTTCTTTCTCCCCCACCTCCTTTCACTTGAATGCCTTCTGCCACTGTCTCCCCCTTCACCTCTGTCTCATATGATGAAATGGCCTTATTCCTGACCAAGGCTAATCTCTCTACAAGATCAAGTGACTCTTTTACATCCAGGCTCCTCCAAAAGATTTCCCCCTCTGTCATCCCCACTGCCACTAATCTTCAATCTCTCCCTCTCAAATGGCTCATTTTCTTCTACCGTCAAGCATGCCCATGTCTCCCCTATCCTCAAAAAATTTTTGCTTTATCTTCCTATCCCTGCAGTCATCTTCCATCTCTTCTTCCCTTTGTATCTAAACCCCTTAAAAAGCTGTTTTGCTAAAGGCGCTTCCACTTTCTCTCTTCTCACTGTCTTCTTAACCCTTTACAATCTGACTTTTGACCTTATCATTCCCCAGAAACTGTCCTCTCCAAAGTTATTAATGATTTCTTCATCACCAAATCCAATAAATTTTTCTCAGACCTTATTCTCCTCAACTCCTCTGCAGCTTTTGATAATCACTCTTTCCTCCTTGATATTCTCTTCTGTCTAGGTTCTCAGGACACCATTCTCTCCTGGTTTCCCTCCTACCTACTCCTCTGTCTCCTTTTCTGGATCTTCCTCCAGATTACACTCTCTAACTATAGATGCTCCTCAGAGTTCTATCCTGAGCCCTTTTCTCTTCTCCCTTGGTGATCTCATCAGTTCCCTGGATTCAATCACCATGTCTATGTTTATGTCCATGTCTATGTTTCTCAAATCCACCTATTCTGCTCCAGTCTCTCTGCTGACCTCCAATCTGGCATCTCCCACTGTCTTTTAGATACCTTAACTCAACATGTGCAAAACTGAATTTATTTTCCCCTTAAACTACACACACATACATACTTTTCCCTATTACGGGAGACGGCAACACAATCCTCTCAAGTCCCTCAGCATAGTAACCTAGAAACCCACCTAGGTAGCCTCTCATATATCACCCCCTTATTTAAGCTGTTGCTACAGCTCGCTGATTTTATATCTGCAGTAGTTCTCCTATATGTCACCTCATCTCCTGTGATGCTGCCTCCACTCTACTTCAGGACTTCATTACCTCATGCCTTGATTATTGCAAGCGCTGATGGTGGGTCTACCTGCCACAAGTCTCTCTCCTCTCCAATTCATTCTCCATTCAACCACCAATTTTCCTTTCATGCCACCCCACACATACACACATTCACTAAAATCTAATGGCTCCCCATTTCCTCCAGAAGCAAATACAAAATCCTCTATTTGTTATTAAAAGCACTCCATTATTAGGGCTTCTCACCCCTGGCCTCCTGGTTGTTCCACATACAAGACTCTCCATCTCTCAGCTCTAGGCATTCTCTCTGGCCATTTCCAGGCCTGGAATGCTCTCCCTCCTCAGCACTGACTACTGATGTCTCTGACTTCCTTTAAGTCCCAACTGAAATCCTCCTTTCTTTGGGGAAAGGGAAGTATTTTGCCCACAATGACAAATTTAATATATGTCCAAGGAAGAACTTGAAGCCAAGTCTTCATGCTTCCTTCTATCCACTTTACTTGGTTGACTCTCCATAAGAAGTTGAGATGTAGATATTCAGCTTTTGAGATAGACTTTGACAAATAACCTATATGTCAAATAACCTATGCTTAAACGAATAAGCAAATAGCTAGTCACTGAACAGGTGCCTAATTTGGAAATTATATTACATTTGGGGAACCTGAAAGAAAAAATACCATTGTTTGCTTGATTTTTTTCTTCTTCTATTTTGTAGAGGGCTAAAGGAGTTGAATGATCTATTTTGTTTGTTTTTACATGATTCTCTTTGCAAGAGCTTTCCCTAACCTCTCCTCATTCCAGTGCTTTATCTCTTTTAATTATCACCCATTTATCCTGCTATATGTCTTACTTTGCTTATTGTCTCCCCATTAGATAAGAAACTGCTTGAGGGCAGGAATTGTGGTTTGCCTCTTTTTGAATTCCCAGCACTTAGCACAGTGTCTGGCTCATCCTTAGGTACTCAATAAATGTTGATTGATTAATTGAGTTCCTTAGCTATTTTCAGTGTTTGTCCAATATAGATAAAGATGTGGAAATAGAGCTAGAGATAGCTGGAAATATATATATATATATATTTATATATATATATATACACATACATATATATATATATAAAACAATTGTGTATATATATATGCATCATATAAAGATAAAAGAGAGAGAGAGAGAGAGAGAGAGAGAGAGAGAGAGAGAGAGTAGACAGACAGAGATGGGGGG
>NC_058132.1:642614839-642630646 GCF_016433145.1 Gracilinanus agilis | reverse complement strand
ACAGAGAGAGAGGAGGGGGAGACAGAGAGAGGGGGAAGGAGGGAGAGAGAGAGTGAGAGAGAGGAAGAGAGAGGAGAAGGAAGGGGGAAATAAGGGGGAAGGGAGAGAAAGACAACATAGATATAAATGGATGGGCAGGCTTTATAGGTTATTTGTCAAAGTCTATCTCAAAAGCTGAATATCTACATCTCAAGAATGTGTATGTGTATCAGCTAAATGGTGGAATGGATAGCACACTGAGTCTGGAGTCAGAAAGGACTGAATTCCTATCTGGTCTCAGACACTAACTGGCTATGTGGCCCTGAGCAAAATCACTTCACCTGTTTGCCTCAGTTTCCTCATCTGTAAGGTGAGCTGGAGAAGGAAATGGCAAACCAGTCCAGTATAGTTGCCAAGAAAACTCTAAACAGAGAGATGAAGAGTTGTATATGCCTGAAAATAACTCAACAACTACACATATACATGCATACAGATATGTGTATAAATGTGTGTGTGTTTAAAATTAAAGGACTTCAAGGCTCAATTATAATGGCTATTTTTCAGGGTGTAGAGAGGACCATAGGAATCTGCTTCTCATAGGAATATTTCCCTACAAAGTGGGGATTATCCTATGATAGTAGTATTATAAAGGCATTTATTTCTCTGATTTTTTGGTCCCACAGACACAATAGATGCAGGAAGAGAAGATTCAAACATCTTCTCTCCTGCCCCAACTGGTGTTACTGAAGTTTCCCATTGCAGCTAGATGGCATCATTTTTGAATGATCTTCTAAGACTCCTAAAGTGTTTGTGGTCACCAGGGTCTCCTTTTAATGAGACTTTCTTTTCTTCATAAAAGGTTCAAATATTGTGTGAGTCTGTGTCAACCTAAGGTCCATTGAGGAAGTCCTCTTTCTCCTCTTCAGTCCCAATCGAAATATGCTCTGTTGTCAAAGAATCTCTAAGGGGAGAGGGGAGGAGGAAGAGGAAGTGAGGGTGTTGTGTCAAAATAAGCAAGTTGAAGAAAATCCCAATAAACCATCAAAAGATAGAAATCATCTTCCAGAGTTCAAAACCCAGGTTTGATTCGGGGGTAGAAAGGAGTCATGGGCCCAGAACTCATAAATGACTGACTTTCATCATGAAAACTGGGATTCTCCTTCTAAGCAGTGCTTCCTATCAGCTACTTCAGAGTCAGATCGCAGACTTTCAAGTCCTGGGCCATTTTTTTATTACTTGTCACAGTTACCCTGGGAAGCAATCAATATTTAAGTTTTTGTCAGAGAAATTGTGTTGACTTAGATTTAGAGAGTGAAGCAGAGTTCCCAAGGTCAGACACAGTAACTGTAAGCCAGTGGCAAAATGAACAGCTTCCAAATGCTGACTTAATGCCCCGCTTCTGTCATCTCGTCTAGAGAAGTGTCACTGGGATTCTCATAGACAGGCGAGGCACATCAGAGGACTCCTTCTGCCACAGGATTCCTTTATTTCAACAAGACATTTGACAAAGTCCCTCACAATAGCCTTGGGGAGAGGATGGAGAGATGTGGGCAGGCTGACAGTAATTTTAAGTGAATTTAGAACTAATCAAATGACTGAACAACAAAAACTGTGGATTAGTGGCTTGATGGTAATCTAGAGAGCCACCTCCTATGCAGAGGCAGAAGTCTCTATCCTGGGTTCAGTTCAGTTCCACAACTGAACAATAATTCGGATGAGGACCTAAATGACACACTGAGTACAATTTCAAATAGGTCAGGGCTAGGCGAGTCAGTCAACACACAGGAGAGAAAAATCATGGAAAACGAGATCCAGATGAATAAGGTTCAGATTCACTGAACATGGGCTCAGTTGCTAGCTCTGATATTTATGTGATGTGATCAGAGAAAGAGAGAAACAGACAGAGGCAGAGAGATTCAGAGAGACAGAGATAGAACTAGAGAAAGAGACGGAAAGGTAGCAACATCTTTCTTCCTCATTCAAAAAGTTGGGGGTAGGTTTGGGTGGAGGTTCCAGGTACAGAACACAACATATAAAGCCAGACCTAGATAATATGTTCTTTTATATCAGGGGTTCCCAAACTTTTTTGGCCTACTGCCCCCTTTCCTGAAGAAATATTACTTAGCCCCTGGAAATTAATTTTTTTAATTAATAGCAATTAATAGGAAAGATAAATGCACCTGTGGCCATCACCACCCTCCTGGATCACTTGAGCACCCACCAGGGGGCGGTGGCGCCCACTTTGGGAATCACTGTTTTATGTGATCCAGCTGCTATTCTTTCTTTCTTTTAAAAATATTATCATAGGGGGCAGCTGGGTAGCTCAGTGGATTGAGAGCCAGGCCTAGAGACGGGAGGTCCTAGGTTCAAATCCGGCCTCAGACACTTCCCAGCTGTGTGACCCTGGGCAAGTCACTTGACCCCCATTGCCTACCCTTACCACCCTTCCACCTATAAGTTAATACACAGAAGTTAAGGGTTTAAAATAAAAAAAAAATTAAAAAAAATATTATCATAACATCTGACTTTTGGGGTTGAGGTGGTTATAGCCTGAGATTTGATAGTGACAAAAAAAATGAAACATGGATTAATATGAGAAGTTTTTTTAAAGAGAAAACTCAGCATCCTAGAGGAGAGGAACTGTTTCTTCTCTGTATCCCTGGCTTGTGGCACAGTGTACCACCCATAATAAAGACCTGACAAATGCTTTTCAGATTGAACTGAATTGAATACCACAATGTGGAGAGAAAAATCAAACATTAGATTACCTTTCAGGGAAAGTATTTTGGAGGTCTCTATGAATGGCCTTTAAAAAAAATCACATTGCCCTCAAAGGGTAGCAATGAAGATATGAGATATTATTCTAGTTAAATCTAGAACTAACATTACCCAAATTGTCCACAGCCCTGGCTCTCCCATGTTGTAGTTACAGGATATTGAAAATGGCACAGAGAATAACCCAAAGTAGCTTTCTTTTTTCTTTTGGTCACATCATAAAGTCAGATTGAGTTTTCAAGCCAATCATTCTTAGAATATTTCTATAGGAACGGTTATCTAGTCCTCTTTCCTCCATGTTATTTTTTGAAATTACTGTTTTAACACACGGATGAGACTTTCTACTTATCACTCTGAAATTGCATCCTGTAAGATTCGGTCTATTGTACTAGTCAGTTGGACTTCTTTCCTTCCTATCTGTCATACAATAAATTAACCATGCTTCAAAATTTGGCATCACCTCCAAATTTGTTGAATATACCGACATAAATATTTCATAGTAAAGGGCCACGCACAGATTCCAAGGTGAAGTTAACATTGAACTATTAATGACTGAACTTTTGTTCCTGTCATTGAACAAGTTCAAAATCCACCCGTGTATACTAACATCTAGCCCACACGTCTCCATCTCGTCCACAAGATTAGCATGAGGACATTTGAAAAAGATTCAGCCAAATTCTAGCTAAGCACATCTATCTAATAGGTCATGCCATCGAATTTCCTTTTGTTGTTGTTGTTTTTAATCTACAAAATGAGGGAGTTGGACTCATTAACTTCAGCTATTTATCATTTTGTCCAATTTTTTTTCACAATACTTATCTAGTCACCTTGAAAATACTTCTTCTCTGTGGCCCACCCTGTATTAGAGATAGACAGCATCGTCTCCAGAGTGATAGAAGTAACCAAGTTCAAGTGTGTCTTCTGTATTTGTAGTTTACAATTTCCTTAGGAAGCAATTACGTGTTTTTATTAGAACCACAAATTCAAGGACGTGGAATGGAATAACTCTTCGGTGCAGAAAGGAAGAGGTAGAATAAGGGAAGAAGAAAAGAGAAGAATTGAAGTAAAAACACCACAACTTCCAACTCTTCCACTTCCTGTGTGATCTCATTTAAATCATTTTACATCTCTGAGTTTTTGGTTAGCTTGTCTGTAAACTGGGAATAGTAATATTTGCACTACTTAAACCAAAGGGTTGTTAGGATGGAAATGCTTTCTAAATTGGAAAGCATTTAGGAATGTTAGATATAATTAGCATAGAATGGAATAGAAGAGACAACGAAGGATGAAATTTCAGGCATGAATAGAGAAGGGGAGTTTTCCTAAATCCATTAAATTGAATTATATAGAAAGCTGACTCCTTTGCCCACACGTAATATTGATGCTGCTCCCAGACCCAGGCTCTTAAATCTTAGGAACACTTATAAGATCTGGGTATCAGGACACGTGGGTGAATTTTGAGGGTTTCCTCTCATATCTCAGAGATCTTTTCCTCTTGTTGCTACCAATGCCATTCACCTCAAATAAAGGGATGAATAAATACTGCCATTCTGGAATTTGTAAATCAGAGGTAGAAGCGTTCCCTTTAAGGCCTAAAAATCAATTCATATTATTGAAATCTTTGAGTCAGAAGGTGAACTTTGGTCATACCTAACAGTTTTGAAAAAAAACAAAACAAAACTAGTCTGCAAGAAATTAGAGTGATAGGAAGGAATGGGAACTGCATTCCTCGTTCAGCACTGCAGTAGGGTAAAGAGCATCCTTAGCCCCATGGAGGACTTCACAAGCTAATATAGAATAAAGTGGTAGAACTAGACTGGGAGCAGTGCCCAGAGAGAGAAGGCAGAACTGAGCTATGGTAAACAGAGGAACCTAGACCCCAGGCAGGTCTTTGAAGTCACCAGAATGAAACTAGACATACTAAATGTCTCTTCCGGCATTAAAGAAATTTCTCCAAAGGTCTACTCTTTCCCCAACTCTCTTGGACGTGTCAAGAAAGAGGCCATGTTGTATACTCTGCTTCTTGGGAAGAGAAAGCAGCCTACATCCTGACTTCCTTCACATATCAAGAAACCTGAGATTTGTGGTGAAAGCTTCACTCTATGCTTATTCCATGTTGAGAAAAATGAACTGGAAGAAGCCAGGTGCTATGTGGAAACATGCCACATTTAAATTAGGACAGAGAGGCAAAGCTCTATACCAATGTTAAGAATTTTCTTAGGTGAGTACTATTACGATTGTATTAGTAACACTTCGTTACACATGAACGCTATAAAATAGCAGAGAGAGAGAGAGAGAGAGAGAGAGAGAGAGAGAGAGAGAGAGAGAGAGAGAGAGAGACTGTCAGATCTGAGGGCTGTTATTTTAATCCCAAAGAGATGATTTTGTTGTTATTTGTGAGAGTGGCCAATTAAATCATGAGCCTCCAGAGGAGGGGTTCTGGGTCACGGTTCAGGAAATCTTGAGTTCAGTTTTAGCTCAGAACTTATTAGCTGGCATTTAACTGTAGTCTAACTCAGTTTCCATATCTGCAAAATGGGGTTAACAATAGAATCGACCTCACAAAGTCTTTGTGAGTATTAAATAAGATGTTTCTAAATACAGAAATGAAGAGGAAGTGGAAGCATCTAATACTAACCAGCCAATTCTAGCTGTGCTCCGTGGTAGCTCCTACAGATGTTAAGCATAAAATAATAACTATAACAATTCAAAGCAAAAATCCACATTTAAAGGGCAGCTGAGTGGCTCAGTGTTTTGAAAGCCAGGCCTAGAGACGGGAGGTCCTAGGTTCGAATTTAACCTGACCCTTCCTAGCTGTGTGACCCTGGACAGATCACTTAGTCCCCATTACTTAGCCCTTACCGTTCTTCTGCCTTGGAACCAATGTACAATATTAATTCTGAGATGGAAGGTGAGGGTTAAAGAAAAAAAAATAAATCCACATTTATTAGGTGCCTACTATGCACCATGTTCTATGCTAAGCTCTAAGGATACCAAGATGGAGCCTGGCACAGCCCCTGCCCTGAGGTTACCGTGTTACTTCTCCACTCGTCCCCTCAAGTGGCCCATCCTTGCCCTCAAGAGCTAATTAGGCTCTTACGTGAAGAGAACAAGAGGAGCCGGTATTAAGCTTCCCCTGGGTGCCTGGCACAGATGGGAACGTTGGTGAAAACAGACACACCAAGTAGGAACCAGTTGTTGCTCTGAAGGAGCTCACAATCTAAAGAGGGGGACAACATAGCAGGAAAAGGCAAATTGCTAAGTGTTTAAGGTAGAGTCAGACCTGAAGGTAGGAAGGCTGAGCGGAGCCTGGCGCCTCTCTCTTTCCCTTTAGCTGCTGTCCAAACAGTCCAAGCCTCAGAACAGCTCTGGGTTCTGACAAGGTCAAGGGAGCTTTGTTTGGGGACAGGGAATTAAAGATGTTTAGTTCAGGGTTCAGAAAGAACTTAAAGCTCAGGGTTCAAGTCACCAATCATTACCGTAAATCAACAATGCTGTCCGTGAGGTAGGATTTTATGAGCAACTGTGGAGACCTGACGGTTATTTTAATGTTATCTCAGCTGGAAGATTTATGTAAGTTCTAAGCAACCAATTTGCAAATGAACTTTGGGGATGAAATCAGTTTTTAAGAGAGGGTCCGTCTACACTTGCATGATAAGGGGGTGGGGTTGTGAATGGCTGAAGAGTCTTCTGGTCCCAAAGAACAGAGATGAAGGAGGAAACAATCCTAGCCAAGAGCTTCTCGCTTAGACGAGTCCTGACCTTGGCAGCAGAAGTTTGGGGCTTGACGTCCCTCTTCTCCTTCCCAGACCAGACTGGGTGAGAAGACTGTCCCAACTCAGATCCTCTCTCTCCTCCCCATTTTCAATCCATTATACAACTGAAAGGCAAAACATGAAAACAGAGGGGAGGATTTGCTTCCACATCTGGGCCTCGGTTCTGCATTTGTCAAGTGAGTCTGAGCTGGATTGACAGTGGAATCTCTTCAACAATTACCAATTGATTGATGGCCCCTCTAGAAGAGACAGTGTCTTTACTAAATGTTCTGTCTCTACCTTACTCAGCACAGGGCTCTGCATGAAGTAGGTGCTAATCGATGTTGAATTCGATTCATTTCAGAAAGCATTATTAGGTGCCCACCAGAAGCCAAGCACAGTGTCACGATCAGGAGTACAAAAACGATTAAAAAAAATATTAGCTGCCCTCAAGGATGTAACATTGCTAATGGGTGTCAGCCAGCCATCTCACAAATTCGTAGTGTGTGTGGATAGCCTGTGGGCATTTTTTTCCACTGATGAGATCAATATTTCTTCAAATAAATTTATATTCCAGGTATCTCCCTCCTTCCCTCCCACCCCCAAACTAGAGAAGGCAACCTTTGACTATATATATATTTATAGATAGATGGATAGGTGGATGCATCTGTCTATAAAGCTATGTCTGGAGGTGGCCATTCATAAGCCATTCTTCAAGCATTATTTCTGTTGCTGTATATAATGCCTGTGGACATTTAGATGAAGATTTGACACACCACAGCCTTAGGCGTCCTTCCATAGCTCAGGTCGTGATTAGAAGCTTTAGTCTGAAAGAACTTCATGTTGTTGAGCTTATTGATTCGAATCCACCTTGCAGGATAATCCATTGAGTATGGATGGATACAGTAGCTGCCTTCCAGGATTGGAAGGGCTGTGATGTAGGAAAGGAATTAGCCTTGTTCTACAGAGTTAGAAACATAGACAATATAGAAAAGGAATCTGTTCTTGTTATTGTGCTTCCATGGAGAGACCTGGGGAAATGGATGGAAACTGCTGGGAGACAAATTTTGGCTTGATAGACGGTTCCTAACAGTGAGAGCCGTCCCAAAGTGGGGAGATTAGGAGGTTGTATCTCTCCCTTTCTGGACAGCTTCAAACCAAAGCTGAGTGGCTACCAAGAATGGGACTGAATGGCTTTAGGTCTTGTTCAGCCAGAGAGATTTTGGTGATTTCAGAAGGAATCCTGAACCCAAATATTTTCATTTGCAAGTCTTATTTCCTTCCATAGTTCAGTTGAATCTTTAATGTTAATAATAGTTAACATTACTTTTAATTATCACACTCTTCATAGCAGATGTCCCAAACTTCTTTCCTGAAACCTCCCACACCACCCTCTACTCTCACTCTCTCAGCAGAGTAGTAACTTAGAATTTATTCAAAAATATGCAAGCCATTCTCCATGAGCTTCCTTTCCCCCCTTCCCAAATCTCTAGACATATAATATCATTTGCAGTTCTTCCTTCCTTTACTCTGTTCTGATGGGGTATATAGAATGTTCAGGAAAAACTAGTATCTGTGGACTTGCTGAGCCCTTTTCTTCAAGGCTACTTCCTTTCTTTGATGCCCTCCTGACAATCAGTTCTTACCAATGGTTCCAAGAAGTTGTAGCATGCACAGCAGTCACAACCCAGCAAAACCATCTTGTCAGGTGGGCTAAACCAGGTTGAGCATAACCAACAGGCCATAAACCCATCAGTGAGTGAGTAGGGGAGGGTGTCTACGTCAAGTATATGAAGTCTTTCCCCTGGCAAAATGGGCGGATGAGAATAATTTGTTTCAATAGGCAAGAAGGTGGTGGAAACCGGCACTGTGGGGTGCTTAGAGCTTGGTTAGACATCGAAGAAGCCAAGGTCATCCACTGCATCCAGAGCCATCACTCATTGTCTTGACGTTTGTGCCACTAGACTTAAACAACTCTAGCAAAAAGATTGAGCCTGAAAACTTTGCACAGCTCTGACTCATTTAAATCCAGTTTATGCATGAGCCAAAAGACATCATCCATACCATTTTACCATTTTACATTTTACTATCCCATAATTTTAACATTTTATTCCTACCTCAAATGTTCTATAGCAAAGGACAGGTGAGGTGCAAATACACTGGGAGCTGTAGTCACTGCCCTGAGCACAGGTAGCCCAGGGCCTAGAGTTGTCTTCTCACTGGGAGCAGCAGTGGAATTTGGTAGCCCCTTGGGTGCCTGAGCAGTCTTTTAAAAAGTATTCTACTCCAACCCTTCATTTTTACTTTATGTGGGTCTCTCACTTTTCTTTTTCTTTTTTCCCCCAATTATATATAAAAATAATTTTTAACTTTTTTTTAAATGTTGAGTTCCAAATTCTCTCCTTCCTACCCTTCCTTTTCTCTACTCTTCCTGAGTTTGTAAGCAGTCTAATATGGATTTTACCTGTGCAATCATTTAAACATTGTCCATATTAGTCATTTTTTGCAAGTGATCTCAAACAAAAAAGATGGAAAGAAAGAAAAGAAAGAGGAATTTGGTATATTTTAGTCTGCATTCAAACTCCATCAGGTCTTTCTCTGGAAGCATATGGTATTTTTCATTATGAGTTTGGGCAATTGTTTTGGATCACTATATGGTCGAGAATATCTAAGTCATTCACAGTTGTCCATCATACAATATTGCTGTTACTGTGTACAATGTTGTTTTTTTTTCTGGCTCTTCTCACTTCACTTTCTATCAGTTCATATAAGTCTTTCCATTTTTTCTGAAATCATGCTGCTCATTGTTTCTTAGAGCACAATATTATTCCATTCCACTCATATACCACAACTTGTTCAAAATCAATTAATAGGCATCCCCTCAATTTCCAATTCGCAATAAGTCTTTTTAAGGACCAAACGGTTCACCTGCTAGTGCAAGGAAGAGGCCAGAATAGTTGCCTTAAAAATTGTCTGTTTAAAGCCAGCTGATTCACCTAAACCTGGCCTGCTTGTTACAGCCTTCTAATTGGAACCCAAAACAAATGTACAAAATCTTTTGTGAAGATGATCAATTCACTATTTGTCTATGGAATGTGCACACACTTGTGGACAACATGAAATCCAGCAGATCTGAAAGATGAATAAAGTAGCTCTTGTGGTGAGAGAACTCAGCAGACTTCACATCCAAATCATAGCCCTGCATGAAATAAGACTGCCAAATGGAGGCCAACTTACTAAAGCTGGAGCTGGATACACATTTTTCAGAGAGGTTGCTATCAAGTAAATCATGAAGCTGACATAGATTTTGCAGTCAAATCTAATCTGGCAAACAAGTTTGTATGCCTCCCAAAAGGAGAGACACCAGGCTCATGACATTGCCATTGTCACTTACAGGAAAGTGCTGCGGTACCATCATCACTGTGTCTATCCCCACCATGATGAACCCTGATGAGAGCCAAGAAAAGTTTTATGAAAACCTGAAGATGATCACCAACCATATGCCAAAGGAAGACAGACTTGTAATTCTCGGTGACCAATTCCAGGATAGGTAGAGGATATCAGGCCTGGTGAGGAATCCTTGGGAGAAATGGATTCAGAAACCGTACCAGAAATGGTTACTTATTACTGAAGACTTTTGTGCCTCATCACTTTCTTGTCACCAATACTGTCCTCCATGTACCTAAATGCAATAAAATTTATGGATGTGGGGTACATTTGGGCAAACATTGGCATTTAATTGACTTTCATTATAAGGAGAAGAGACAGACAGACATGAGAGTGAAGAAGGCAATGAATGGCACAGAGTGCTGGACCGATCACAGACTTACCCTCTCCAAGCTGAAAGTTCACATTCAACAAAAGTGGTGACCCCAAAGCAATACTTAATGTCAACAGATAAGAATGTTTTCAGCATTTGAACAGTTTGCTGCTGACTTGGAGGGAAAGCTATACCAACAGGGGATTAGTTACAGTGGAGCAGAAAAAGAGGAGGAAGCTTTCAAAGATTTGGTGTATAATGCTGCATCTACTCATTTGGGCCAGAATACTCACAAACATCATGATTGGTTTGATGAAAATGATGGGAGAATTCATAAACTACCAAATGAAAAATGAGGACTCCATGGGGTTTACCAGCAGATGGTTCATCCATCTCTAAGAAGGTGGCATTTAACCCCATAAAAAGTAAAGTGTATTTTCTGCCTTGGAACCAATACTTAATATCGATTCTAAGATAGAAGGTAAGTGTTTGAAAAAGATATAAAGTGCAGAAAAGGTTCAGAGAGATTTTGACTTAGGAAGAAGGCAAATGAAATTCAGTTCTATGCTAACAGTAACAACTCAAAATATTTCAATGAATCAAAGACCTATGGTGTGTCTCAACCACTCAGTGCTTTGATCAGTGATAAGAACATGATCGTGGAGGGATGGGCTGAATACTTCCATAGTGTTACTTAATGTCATCAATCAATGCTGAAGCCATTGACTCTATACCTCAAGTTAAAGTCAATCACTCTACAGCCCAACTTTCAACTGAAGAAGTTTTGAATTCCATTAAGCTCCTCTCATGTGGCAGAGCATCTGATGTTGATTCCATTCCAGCAGAGATTTTCAAGGCAGGAGGACTACTGCTCATATAACTAGCGGAAATATTCTAGGTTATATGACAAGGAGGTTTTCCCCTAAGACAGTGATGGGTAAACTTTTTAAAGAGGGGGCCAAAAGAAAGGAAATGCTCATCTGGCAATCTGTTTCTAAGGCAACTCTTTCGAAATTTCATTGTACTGTATCCTACTCATTGTATTCCTCAGATTAGGAATAATATCCTGCAGCTGTATAGAACATTTCAGGGCCACTCCCCCATCTGGTCTACTGGCTGTAGTTTGCCCATTACTGCCCTAGGAGATCAAGGACACCTTCATTGTCCATCTCTATAAAGGAAAAAGAAATAGGTTGTACTGTGGTAATCACAGGCTCTTAATTATTGCTTGCCAAGACTCTTTTTTTTTTTATTAAACCCTTTCCTTCCATCTTGGAGTAAATACTGTGTATTGGCTCCGAGGCAGAAGAGTGGTAAGGGTTAGGCAATGGGGCTTAAGAGACTTGCCCAGGGTCACACAGCTGGGAAATGTCTGAGGCCATATTTGAACCTAGGACCTCCCGTCTCCAGGCCTGGCTCTCAATCCACTGAGCTACCCAGCTGCCCCTGCTTGCAAGACTCTTGCCAGAATTCTCCTATATAGACTGATCCTTAACCTGGAAGATGGTTGCTTACCAAAGAGCCAGTGTGGCTTCACAAAGGGCCAAAGAATGGTGGATATGCTGTTAGCTTCCTGAAACCTTCAGGAAAAATGCAAGGAGAAGAACAGAGATTGGTACATAATATTTGTTAACCTGACCAAGGTTTTTGGTACTGTCAGGTGTAAGGACCTTTGGAAGATCATAGCAAAATTTGGTTACCTGGAGAAGTTAATACTGTATGACAGTTCCATGACAGGGTGCTTACACAGATAATGGACAATGCTCTTACGCCTTCCAGGTCATTGATGGATTAAAGGAGGGCTGTGAAGCTGGTCCCATGCTTTTTAGCATGATATTTTTAGTGATGTTGTCTAACAACCTCAATAAGGATGAAAATGGCATTAGGATCATCTCCCACCCTGATAGTAAATTGTTTAATTTGAAAAGGCTATAAGCCAAGGCTAAAGTGGAAGGACAGTTGGTGGATGACTTTCTGTTTGGGGCTCAGTATATTTAATGGCAACCTCTGAAACTGAAATGCAAAAGAGAATTAATCAATTCTCTGATGCTTGTGCTAATTTTTGGCCTGACAATTAACATGGAGAAAACAGAGGTTTCCTAGCATCCACTTACTTTAGCAATATACTTTCCAGGGATGTACACACAGATAATGAGGCTGATTTGTCCATTAACAGAGCTAGTTCAGTGTCTGGGAGGCTCCAAAGGAAAGTGAAGGAGAGGAGAGGTTTTAGGTTGCCTACCATACCAAAAGCCATACAGAGCTGCTGTACTAACCTCATCGTTGTATGCCTGTGAAACCTGGATGGACAATATGCCATCATCATAGCAGGAAATAGAATCAATTCCATTTGAATTATCTTAGGAAGATTCTGAAGGTCACTTGGAAAGATGATTCCAGACACTGAGGACTTTTCCTGAGATGAACCCAGACTCTAAGTCTAACTCTGAGTGCTTGGCACTCTACAAAGAGACCATAACTCCAATGGGCTGGCCATGTTGTCCTAACCCCAATCATACATTTGCTTAAAAGATTATTTTATGGAGAACTCACATAGGGAAAGGACTCACAGGCAGGTCAGAAAAGGTGATACAATGACACTCTCAGGTTCTTTCTGAAGAACTTTGGTATTGAGTCAAGGGAGATACTGGCACAAGACCATCATGCATGGCATACCTGCATAAGTTCTATGTCCTATGAGCAAAGCAGAATTAAAGTAGCTTAAAAGAAATGTGATATGCACAAAGTTAGAGACGTCTCCATCCTAATTGTTAATTATGGGCAATTTGTGCTGACCTGTGGTAGAGCCTTCAGAGCTTGTATTTGTCTGCTCAGCCACAATCGGATACACTATACATTGACCCAAACATAGTGATGTCATTTTGGTCCCCTTCAAGTACAAAGGATAATCAAAAACCATTTCCAGTCTGGTGCCTCCTCCCCTTGCCAGAGCCAGATTTGTTCCTGTTCCCTTGATTCAAGCAGTTCTCATCTCGTCCTTCATATTATCGCCACAATCAATCATTATCTTTTTTATTATAGTTTATTTCCTCTTCCTTCTCTTCCTCCTGCCACTGCTGCCTCTTTTTCCCCTCTTTCTCTCTCAATGGCATCATCAACTTTCATGGGTTCGGTTATCATATTAAAGAGGATAACTCCCAGATTTATATCCAGCGATCATCTGTCTCCTGAGCTTCAGTCCTGCACCATAAACTGCCTATTAGACATTTTAAACTTGATATATCCTAAAACAGATTCATGATATTTTCCCATAAATGTACTATTTCTCTGACCTTCCTTGTTTCTTTCAGGGGCTCCACTATGTTTCTAGGCTCCCAAATTCACAACATGAAATCATTCTTAGTGCCATTTTGTCCCTCCTCCCCTATGTCTGATCCATTGTCAAATGTTGCCTATTCTACCTACATGTCATATCTTGCTTCCATGCCCTCCCCTCCACTCAAAGGGCCATCCTTATCCCCCTTCTTCTTGACTATGACAATAGCCTCCTTATTGGCTTCCCTGCCCCAAGTTTCTCCCCTCTTCAATCTGTCCCTCCCACAACCATCAGTGTCTCTGACTTCCCCATTCAAACTTACCTTCCACACAAATAGTGCTTTCTCCTAGACTTCAACTCATATCATAATATTCACCTATTATCAGGCTCTTTTGTGTCCCTCTTACCTCTAGGATCCAATAAATATCTAAGATCAAATCAAATAATAGGATACAAAATGTCTTTCAAAGCCTTCCGCAAACCGGTTCTCTCACCTTCCCATCTCTAGGACACATTACTGACTTCTTCACACATTACAATCCAGTCAAAACTATCTTCATTCCTGCCACCTTCCACATGAAGCTTTTTCGGAGCCCCAGCTTAGTGCCCTTCCCTCCCAAAATCATCTGCTTCTATTGTCCATATTCCTCTAGTGGGTAGGAAGAGCTGCACCCATTCCCCCCACCACGTAGTTGATGAATTAACAGAAGGAGACGAGCAAGAAAGAGCTGAGATATGATGTGTTAAAATGATGTCTAAAGAGAAGTTGATGTCCTCATTTTCTTTGCTGAGAAGTTTCCCAGATGAAAATGGAAAGGTAGCTTGCTATTGTGGATTGTAAAATTAATATCCAATAACTAAATATTATATTTAATAAAGTGTTATTAATAATAAACTAACAAAAGAGACTAACTAAAGGGTTAGTAACCAGCCCACTCCCAAGGGCAAAAGAGAGAGAACGAGGTGGAGCCTCAGAACTTATACAAACATGATCGCACAAACATAAAAAAAGGGAAAAGCATTATAGGTAATACAGAAAGGAATTCTGGGCAATGCGGTCTTTAAGGGTTCAAGATTTTCCAACTATACACTATTGACCAACCAAAGACTGGCTGTGCATCTTCTGACCTTTATGAAAGCAAACCTCCTGGCCCTAGAGGCAGGCATAGCCAAGGTAAGGAGCAACTTTTATGGATGTAGAACTTTCACCTCTCCCTAAAGGCAGCAGGGGTGGGGGGAGAGATACCCTTTCTCTTCTCCCTTCTCCAGGCTGAATACTTCTGTTGAGCCACCAAGTTACTCATTTAGTACAAGAAGCAGAGAAAAAATACACACTTAGCCTTAGAGGTAGGAAGTAGCTTTGGGGAGTGTGACATCTAGCAGGAAAGAAGGGATCCAAAAAAGGATTCAAAAGCATACTAGTCCTGGAAGTTGAGAATAGGACTGCAAACAAAAAGAGACCTAGAGATGCCAAGTTCAGTAACATGCCCAGGAAAGATGCTGCCCCCAGAGAGCAGCAAAGCAAGGAGGTTATAAGAAGAGAAATAGCATAAAGGCGTTTACTCTCAGAGGTAGCAGTTACCTTGGCCACATGCCCCTGCATGTATGTGTTTCACTGTCTAGTTTAAACCTATGCCCATTCCTCTGGCAGATACTATGAGCATTTGGACTCCGATCCTATGATTTTCCTGTTTGGGAAGTTAGGAGCATATTTTGAAACAGACAAATATCTATTCCAAGCATTTTAGTTGACTCTGAGAATACTGGGTGACATCTCCATTGTTTGTCTCAATCGTGCTAATATCTTATTTCTCTTTTGCTCATTAGGGACACATTGTGGTCACTGAATTTTGAGATCATTTTCATCAAGAAGAGGTTAGCTGTTGTGGAACTTTTGTCATTTTCTGAAAAAATACCTCTTAATATTTTGTCAAATCATAATGGCGAAAGTTTCTATGTTTCATTTTCTTTGAGGCGAAATACACAATTTTCTTGGACTGCTCTCAGGTCACATATCAGAAAAATGTATGAATCATTCATTCAACAACTATTATTAAATGTCTGAGGGCTGATTGTTAAATTTTCAGTTTGATCCTTTATACCTCAGAATTAGCAATCATTAAAATTTGAGATTTTATTTTTTGATTGTTACTCTATATTGAAGAAATTGTTAGTAATGTGCTGCAGATGAATCTTTATATATATATATATATGTGTGTGTGTATATATATATATATATATATATATATATATATATATAT
>NC_058132.1:642579802-642614486 GCF_016433145.1 Gracilinanus agilis | reverse complement strand
TATATATATATATATATATATATATATATATATATATATATGCACCTTCCACCACCTCCTAAGAACCCAGCCATTAAATATTGACCAGCATACCCCTATATTGCTTTATAAACAGTGCTTGAAATCCAATACTCTATCACCAAGTATCTGATAGAATCTCCGACTAGATGTCCCATTGTGATTCCAAACACATTGTGTTCAAAACAGCATCCGTTGGCTTTAGCCACCATCTCTTTCCTACTCCAAGTTTTCTTACATCAAACATCCTTTGTGTCATCTAAGTTTGCAAATGCAGCATCATCAACTCTCTTTCTTTCTTTGACCTCCCACGATCAATCATTTTGTAAGTTACAATGATTTAATCTCAACAATATCTTTCGAATCAATTGAATCCATCCTCATGGCCGCTGCTTTAGTTCAATCTCTCATTCCCCCTCATTTAGATGATTGAAATAATTAGGATGTCAACATTGAGTCTCTCCACTCTCCAGTTCATCCTCTATATTCACTGCCAAAATACTCTATCTGAAGCACAAGTCTGACCATGTTATTGCCCTGCTCACAAGTCTTCAATGGTGCTGCTACTAGCGCCGCTGGGATAGTGCTTCCTCTTAACCTGAGATCTGTGAATTTGCTTTGGTTTTAATAACTACTTCAAAATGATTGGTTGCCTTCCTAATCCTGAATATTCCACATTATACATTTTAATGCATTCTTCTGAGGAGGAGTCCCTAAATTTTATCAGACAGAGTACTGCTCCGGGGACCAGGACGCTGAAAAGGTTTAGGTGTCCCAGCATTTAAAGTATCCACTTGACAAGATAAAAATCTCTCCACTTGGCATTTGGTGCTCCCCAAAGACTCCTCCATCAGGTCTGTCCAGATGTCCCATTTCCCACACTCAAGGTTACAGGCCAATCGGAATACTTGGTATTCCCCAAACTCAAAATTGAACTTCCGACTCTGTGGATTTGTAGAGGATGTGCTGAGTGCCTGAAGTGGCATTCATCTCTGTCTTAGAATCCCTCCATTCCTTCACAGCTCAGGTCCTGGTAGATTCTTTAAGAAGCAAATCTTGATGCTGCTATTGGATAACATTCAGTCATAACCTAAATTAAGTGTTGTGTACATTTATATTCATGTCATTTAAACTCCTCAGGGGCGAGAACTTTTGTTGTTCTTTTTGTATCTCTCAGTGTCTAGCATAGGGTTTGAACACAATAGGCGCTTAATAAATACTTATTAATAATAATGAATAGTAACTCACAAATACTAAGAGTGTGTTGGATTGGGCCGGAGGACTATAGATAACCTTGGGGGATTTCTAACCCTAACCCTAACTAACCTTCGGATGCCTTTCCTGACCCTTGTTCCAGATATAAAATTCCTCATTCCTATTCCACGTAAACTTCCTTGGCTTTCAGCCCAGCTTCCTATCCCTCATGTCACATCGGTTCCCTGCTTTAGATAAATAATATATTGGTGTGGGAGAGATGACTACTGAGAGTGTATCTGGCCTTCTCTTCTGACCTCATACAGGGTCTTCTCTTCCCCCGTTAATTCTCAGTATATGGCTTCCATTAGTTTCACTCTTGAGTCATCCACATTTGAAATTCAAGATAATGTTTATCCTGGTGTATTAAATGTCCTCTACTTATCGGGGGGAAAAAAATCTTCTTTTCTGGAGGATGGAAGCCAACCCAGGACTTCCAGAAATGGATCTGCGTGCTGGCACCGAGTTCCTTCATCATCCACTTCATGTCTGTCTTATGCAGACTTAAATCCAGCTATCGCTAAACTTACCACACATACAACACCAAAAAAGTTTGTGACTCTAAACATACTAAAGTGCTTCATCAGAGGTCAAAATGTGTCCTCTGGGCAAAAAAGGAACTTTACAGGCTCTATTTCACTTCAGAATGAAGGCAGAGCCAAGTCTTCAGCTGAACTAGGGAAGCCGGGACTTAATCTAACCATCATTGACTTAAACGTGTAGAAGAAAACTTTTTGGCAGAAGAGAGACTACACGATTCATTTCTCTGGTCCAACCACACCTCTTTATGCTTCAGTGTTTAGGCATGCAAGTTACTGACTTTTATTGGATATAATAAAAGGAAAACACAATGCCTATTGCTTTGCCTGCTTTGGACAGGATTGGAGCCATGGTCAAAGGATAGGTTCTCTGTAAATATACAATTGCCAGCAAAAAGCTAATATTCCTATCATATTCCAGAGTCTACAAAATGCTTTGCTCATGTTACATTTTCTGATTTCATTCATTAAATGTATTCTAAGGCCTGTTGGAATTTCATCGGCGATAGTTCAACCCCAAATTCAAGTAGACTGTCAACTTACCAGTGACGTCCTGCACACGTATATGCTGAAATGAGCTAGAGACGCGGAATCATACAATCTGAGATCCCGAAGGGATTGTAGCAACCGTCAAGTTCAGCCCAGCTCTGAAAAAGAATCATTCAGCCTTTCCTGGAAGACCTCCCCACCAAGAAGTATAGCCCAGGGGAGGAGGGTCGTGGAGTCTACCACCTCTCATGGCAGCCCTCTATATTTAGGGCAGTGTCATTGTTAGGAAGGGTTTTTGTCTCTGTGTTTGTTTTGTTATTTTTCCCCCTTGAAGTCAAGCCTAGATTTTCTTCTCCATAATTTGCACCCATTATTCCCATCTTATCCCTGTGGGACCACAGAGACTAGGTCTAATCTTTTATCTACAATTAATTCTTCCAAATACTTAAAGATGGTTAATATACCTGACCCCTCACATCTTCTCCTCTCCAGAATGTATTTCTCTAGCTTCTTCAAGTGATCCTCAGATGTCATAAACTGGAGACCCTTCACCAACCTCATTGCCTTATTGTGGCTCTTTTCGAGATTAACCAAAACTTAGGTCCTACCACTATACGACCAACAGTTCTGTGGCTCCCTTTGACTAGATGACTTCAAACCAAGGACAAACATATCCACTCCCATGAGGAATACAACAGTCTAGATTTTAGGAAAATACTTAGTAACAAAAATCTATTTCCCACTAAATTAGTTTCAGTTTCTTAGGATCACTGAATTGTACAGTCCCGGCTCTAGAATTAAAAAGATCTGAGGTCCCAGGATCTCAAGTTTCAGAGGAAGAACTTCAGGGCCATGAAAGTTAAGGGGCTTTCCCAAGCTCACAAAAGGAGTAAACAAAAAGAAGCAATCCTGCAGCTTTCCACTTCTCTTTCTCACTCTACAACGTTCTATGGCATCAAGAATCTCTAGAAATATTTTCTGGGTTTCTTACTTGCATTATGGACTAATACAAATTTTTGCAATGTCATTTGTTACTCTATCTTTGATGGCTAATTATAACTTACATGGCCAGTCTATTAGTACTTATCTACCCATTGTCAGACAAAGTGTCAGAACAACATCCTTCTTTCTCCTCATTGTTTTCTCTTACTCATTCACTACACATTAATTAAGCATATATTATAGAGCAAGCCTTGAGTGAAAGATGAGGATTCAAATATCAAGGATGTATGTGAGAGAAAGAGAAAGGCAGCCAACAAACATGATTTTATTTATGAAGCATTACTGGAAATAGAAATACTAGTAAAAAAACATGGGCTGATGGGAATATGATAGAGGATATTGACTCTAAAAGATCATCCCAGTGCAAATATCAATAATATGGAAATAGGTCTTGATCAATGACACATGTAAAACCCAGTGGAATTGCGTGTTGGCTACATGAAGGGGTGGGGGGAGGGGAGTGAAAGAACATGAATCTTGTAACCATGTAAAAATATTCTAAATTAATTAATTAATTAAAGATTTCCAAATTAAAAAAAAGAAATACTAGTGAAAAGAGAGCCCTTGCCCTTAAATGCACACACACACACACACACACACACACACACACACACACACACACACACACACAAACTATGAGCCTGGAAAGACAGTAAATGAAAGGGGAACTGAAAAGGTAAGGAGTCAGGAGTAGGTGCTTATGTCAGGGAATAAAGGCATAGTCTAAGAATAAAGGAGAGGAAAGAAAGATGCCCATCCACTGGAAATGACTGACCAAGTTGTGGTATGTGATTGTGAAAGATGATCAGGATGCTTTCAGAAAAACCTGGGCAGGAAGCCTTTATATGAACTGATGCAAAGTGAAGTGAGTAGAACCAGAAGAAAGTTGGACACAGTGAAATCAACATCACACAATGATCAACTGTGAATAATTTAGCAATTCTCAGCAATTCAGTGATCTAAGACAATTCCCGAGGACTCACAATACAAAATGCTGTCCATCTCCAGAGAAAGAATAGGTAGAGACTAAAGGCAGGCTGAATGCAGATCAAAGCTTACTTTTAAACTTTTTTTTGTTTTTTTTTTAGTCTATTTGCTTTTAGAGCATAACTAACATGAAAATGTGATTTGCTTCACATTTATAATCTATATCAAATTTCTTGCTTTCTCAATGGGGGGGTTCGAGGAAAGAAGGAGAGAATTTGGGACTCAATTTTTTAAGTGTTAAAAAGTGTTGCATGTAACTGGAAAAAAATAAGATATTTGAAAGAATAAAGGATAGTTGGTCTAGATCCTACCCCAAATCCCAATGAGGGAAAAGCCTGAAGGCAGCTGAGGCATGGTGATGAAGTCCAGAGAAGCAGAATAGGTACAAATAAATACAAAATTATCAAATACAGCGTAGTTGTGGGGGAAATGGCGCCAGAAGTTGAGGGGATCGGAAATGACTCTACACAGAAATTTGTCTTAAAAGAAAAGAAGGCTTCAGTGGAGGGCAGAGGGTGAAGAGAGGGTTTGACCCCAAGCCTCGGGGTGGGTAGTTAATAGAAAGTTTTCAAGAAGGAAAATCATATATCATATGTGAAGAGTAGAGAGTTCAGTTTAAGAGAGTGTGAGAATAAGATAATGTCCACTGAGGCTAAGATAACGTCCATTGAGGCTAGATGTAGGCCAGATTAAATAGAACTTTAAAAGCTAAAAGGATTTTCTATTTATCTTACAGCCACTGGAGTTAGCGGAATAGAGGAATCATATGGGCAAACCTGCACTTAAGAAAAAACACTTTGGCAGTTGCATGTGGGATGGGCAAGAGCTCGGATGGGTCAGAAGGCCATTGGATGGACGAGAGCCTGAAGTAAAATGCCGACTGTGTGAGTACAGAAAAGGGGTCTAATTGGAGATATGCAGTGGAGGGGAAAAGGACAAAATTTGGCAACTGAATGGATATGTGGAATGAGGGAGGATGAGGAGTAAAGGATGCCTGAGACTAAGACCCTGGGCCCATGGCAGCAATAAGGCACCAAATTCAAGACTGTAGAAGAACAAAGATACAGGATTTCCAAAGAATTTTTACAAGAAATTTTTCAGGCTGCCTGAGGTGCTTTCTCCTCTCCATGGCTATCTCAGCCTTTTGCTTACTTCTCTTGGGAAGGCTAAGACAATACAGTGGAGCATTTCCTATGCTTTTTCCATAGCCACTATTCATAAAATCCCAATAAAAAAAGGATGAAAGATGGAGTCTACATGGGCTTGATTTCCTTCAGGCCCTGAATGAGGGCAATAGGATATATTTTAGAACAAAATTTCGAGCTTCCTTGGAGACAGCTCCTGGGTGGCCTCCTCTAAGAAGCCGGTCCTGATGCCCCACTTAAAGTGATCTCTCTCCATCTTCAGATTATTTTGCTTTACCAATGCATTTGGTTTGCTTTTTCAGTGGTATCCCAGCTACATCCTCTCCCCCTCCCCCTTGGTAAGTTCCCCGAGTTTGAGCTTTGCTCTCAGCTTGTTTTCTGGTTTTTCCTTCATATTGCCAAAGCCTCCACAGAGGGTCTTTCCAAGAACAAGTGCTTAATAAATCTTGTTGAATTGCACTTTTCGTGGCTTGGTCAAGAAAGGGCTCTCGCTGCAGAGTGAGCGAGGCCAAGTGGTCCAGGGGAAAGAGGGCAGGACTGGCAGGGAATCAGCCCCGTGTCGGCTTCTCCTCTGCCACGGATGTCTTTGGATGCTTAGACGAGTCCTGGAAGGGAATCGCATTGAGTCTGTTTCCTCCTCCATCAACTGAAGGTTAAATGACTAAACTGGGTCTTCCATTAGAATTCCTCCTCTGATGCTTCCTCGTGGCGGGGGCCGGGAAGATCGGGGAAGAGATGTCCCTGGACACTGGAAGGTGATGACAGGGTGCGCAGCCCCGAGCCGGGCTTGCCAAGCTTCCTCCTGGCCTCGAGCCCAGGAACGGACTGCATCACTCTTGTCTGAGGACTGGCCTGAGTACATTTGGCCCGGCCCATCGCGAGGTCTGCTGCAAGGTGATGATCTTTTTTTTCTTTTAAACCACAGCAACTCCCAAAGGCCATTTACTAAGTAAGAGGCACGGGAATAATTTATACGGCACTTTCAGCTTTGCAAAGTGCTTTATAAGCGCTATCTCGCTTTGCCCTCACAGTACCCTTGTAGTCCGTTACTATTATCCCGAGTTACAGATGAGGAACTGAGGCAGACAAAGGGGATTTTGCTCAGGGTGACACAACCAGTGAGTTTTCAAGGCAGCATTTGAACCCGCATCTTCCTGACTCCGAGCTCAGCACTGTCTCTACTGTGCCTCAGACAACAGACAGGAAGACACACCGAAAGTGTCTGGTTCTGACCAGAGACGGCCTTTATGTGATTATTGAAAGTTTGCAAACACGGGACAGTCACCACAATCACAGCCTGTGGGGCAGATGACGACAGGTTGAACTTCTCCATTTTAGAGATCAGAAAACTGCATTCAACAACAGAGACAGAACTGGAACACAGATCTTCCTGACTCCGAGTCCAGCACGATCCCTGCAGATACTCTAGGTTCCCTCTCTCAGTTCTATCTACGACCTAAACACTCTAAATAAGACTTAAACTAGCTACATTAGGGTCTCATTAGAGCAGGGTTTTTCATCTTTTGGGGTGCCCCATGGACCCCTGGGGAAGCCTATGGACTCTTGCTCAAAATCATGTTTTCAAATGCAAAAAAAAATGAAATACGTTAGATTACAAAAGAAATCAATCATAGGAAATTATAATTAGTGACCTTGTAAGAATTTTTAAACCGTCAGAGTCCTCAAATTTGGTTTCCTTTCATCGCTGACATCAAAATACTTTATAAAGTAAAAAGTGAATAAAAAACAAAGTAAAGTAAAAAATGAAAAATGCAACACAAACCTAAACTACCAGAGCTCTTCATATATCATTTCCTTTAGTGCTGGAATCAGTTTCAGAGCTTTGTGTCATTGGTTGATGATTCCAATCATGCTGAAGGAAGTCAGTGTTAAGTTCTCCATTCACTATGGTTGATTGATGTCCTTCTTACTTAAAGAGGACCAAAAAGACATCTCGATGTTGGGGACAGTGTATCGGGTGACCTACGGTGGCTGATCAGACCAATATGAGTTCATTTTAATATACAAAGAAAGTGAAATTCCAGATTAGAAAGACATGGACAAGGTCCCTTCGAGCCCAGTGATTCTGCACTCCCACAACGTGGGACCAGATCAGAAGTTCACCTTGGAAAGACCATCTCCCATTTGGGATTTAAAAGATTCCAAGAAGCCCAGAATACCAGAGCTGGAATAGACTTCAGAGGACATTGAGTCCTGTTGGAGTCAGAGTAGGGGTATACTCTAGAATATGGCAAAGAATCTTCCAGCTTCTCAAATTATATTGAGAGAGAATCCACCAGCACCAAAAACCCAAATCAGCCCATTCTACTTCGGGAGATATCTCATTGTTGCCAGAGTTTCCTATAAATGAAGTCTACATATACATCTCTACTACATCCCCCTCTCCCCGTGATTTTAGTACAGCCCCCTGACATCAAATACAGTAAGTCTATTCTTTTGTCTGTATGTCAGATCTTCAAGTATTTCAAGTCAGGTCTCATGTCTCCTTGAGCCTTCTTTCCTCATGACTAAATATCTCCAGTTCCTTCAACCAGATCTCATATCATGATCTGGAGACTTTTCATCAGCCTGGTTGTCATACTCTGTTTCTCTCCATGTTGTTGACACCTTTCCGAAATGTAGTGCCCTGAACTGCTCACAGCATCCCACATGTCGCCTGACCAAAGCAGAATGCAGAAGGACAGACATCTCCTTATCCCCAAAGTTCTTGGACTGCATTGTAACATGTCAGTAGCCTTGGCTAACATATATCTGGTTTGCAATACACTACATCTTCCAGATATGTTTTTTTTTCATTTGAACCAAAGTCTAGCCACATCTCCTCCATCTTGAATAGGTGAAGTTGATTTTTTTAACCCAAGCATAAGACTTTGCATTTATTCCTGTTAAAGTTTATCTAAGAAGAAACAGTCCAAAATCATAACCTGTCAAGACCTTTTAGAATCCTAAGTCACTGAGCACATTGGCCATTCTCTTCATCTTTGAGTCATGATCACATTTGAAAGCATCCTTTATCTGTCTTTGTCCAAGTAGTTGATAAATATTTAACAACACGTCAAACCAAGCCCATTTCTCTCAGCCCTCCACTGAACACTGGCTTCCAGGTTTATGAAATGTCTCACATACATTGTTTAATTTTTTTCCATAGCCATATCAAACTATTACTAACTGTTCTTTGAATCCAGCCATTTGACTAGCTCAAAATACATCTATTACACTATGTTCTAGTTCCTCAGTCTTTTTAATCAGGCAAACATAATAATTTAGTGGAATCTTTTCCTTTATTTTCTTTTTAAATTACATCACATTTTATTTTATTAAAAAGCATTCTTCTTTCTCTTCCATGAGGGAAAAAAAAAGCAAAACCAAACCCTTTCAAAATATGCATATTCAAGCCAAGCACATGATCATATTGGCTGTGACCAAAAAATGTCTCATTCTGCATCTTTAACCCATCTTCTCTCACGGTCAGGAAGTGGAATCCTATTTTATCAATAGTCTTCTGGAATAACAGTTGTTCAGCATCCTGATCAAAGTTCTGAAGTTTTGCAAAGTGGTACAATTTCACGATGCTGTCATTGCAGTATATATTTTTCTCCTGGTTCTGCTTTCTTTGCTCTGTTACAGTTCATAAATACTTTTTCTGAAATCATCCCTTTCATCCTTTATTATGACATCAAATTGGAATAAATTAAAGATAACTTCATTTTCAGAATATTACAGCAACCTTTGATAAAGTTCAAGCCACTTTGGGGTTCTGCTATCAAGTCTAGGGTGGCCATCCCTGCTCTAGGATATGCCACTTCTCACAAGGGCACTTTTCTGACACTCAGTTTATATTCATTCCCAAGCATCTTTTGAGCAACTAATTCCACTCACATTGACTTGAGTTCCTTTCACTGGCCCTCTTTACCTCACCTAATATGGCACCTTGCCCAGAGCCTGTGCCTAAGAAATATTTACTGAATTGAATTACAAGCAAGTCCTGGCACAATATATTGACAGATGAGCAAAGATTCAGTTTGAACACTTTCTAGAATTTATGGTATATTTTTAAACCTTTACCTTCAGTCTTAGAATTGATATGAAAGGCAAAAAGGTAAGGGGTAGGCAAGGTGACTTGCCCAGAGTCACACAGCTAGGAAGAGTCTGAGGTCAGATTTGAACCCAGGTCCTCCTATCTTCAAGCCTAGCTCTATCCACTGAGCCATCTAAGTGCTGCTGAAATTCGTGGTCTTCATTGTCAAGCACTTGTCCTTCCCAACTGCAGATAGGCTGACTGGAAGGATGATGAAACGCTAACATTATTCATTGACTTATTTTTGGTCATTTATGGACACTTCCTTCTCCTTGTTGATATTTTCATCCAAAAAGAAGAGGTCAACACATGAGGGCCCTCATCATTAACTTCGCCGGCACCAACCAGGCTAATGAAGAGCTCTAGCTGATTGGCTCATTGTCCAAGGATTCTAAAAACTCTTTCTACTGACTCGCAGACGGCAGACCTATAAAGGGAAACTTGTTCCCATCCACACAAATTTCATGTTCCCTCCTCAGTTTCCAAAGAGCCTTTAAATTTTCCACTCCTGTTCTCGTGTTCCATTCTTCCAAGTGAATGATGGTCCAACCACTCTCCCCTGGAGAGATTTCTCAGTCATTGCCCACACGCTGTACTTCCCAAACACGATGCTCCCGTCTGACCCTGATTCCGATTCCATCAGTGTGGCTGTTCCAAAGCAGATCAGCAAACAGCGCAGCATGACTCAGAGAAGGGTTAGATGTTCAAGAAACACAAACAGCATCTGTGATGAAAACGGGGAGGAAAGAACTACAAGGGCCTGAAGACATCTCATTATGAGCTTGTGATGGCTACTCACTCTTTTTTTTTTTTTTTTAGATTTAAATATTTTATTTTTTTAGAAAAATTTTCCATGGTTACATGATTTCTGTTTTTACTTTCCCCTTCACCCCCCCTTAACCCCTCACACCATATCCAACGTGCATTTCCACTGGTTTTAACATGTGTGCTCAGTCAAGACTTATTTACAAATTATTGATAGTTGCACTGAGGTGTTTGTTTCAAGTCTACATCCCGAACTATGTCCGCCTCAACCCATGTGTTCAAGCAGTTGTTTTTCTTCTGTGTTTCCTCTCCTGCTGTTCTTCCTCTGAATGTGGGTAGCATTCTTTACCATAAGTCCCTCAGAACTGTCCTGGGTCATTGCATTGTTGCTAGTTCAGAAGTCCATTACATTTGATTTTACCCCAGTGTATTGGTCTTTGTGTACAACGTTCTCCTGGCTCTGCTCCTTTCACTCTGCATCACTTCCTGGAGGTCTTTCCAGTTCACATGGAATTCCTCCAGTTCTTTATTCCTTTGAGCACAATAGTATTCCATCACCAACATATACCACAATTTGTTCAGCCATTCCCCAATTGAAGGGCAAACCCTCGTTTTCCAGTTTTTTGCCACCACGAAGAGCGCAGCTATAAATATTTTTGTACAAGTCTGTTTATCTATGATCTCTTTGGGGTACAAACCCATCAGTGGTATGGCTGGATCAAAGGGTAGGCATTTTTTATAACCCTTTGAGCATGATTCCAAATTGCCAGCCAGAATGGCTGGATCATTTCACAACTCCACCAGCAGTGCACGAATGTCCCAATTTTGCCACATCCCCTCCCAACATTCATTACTCTCCCCTGCTGTCATTTTAGCCAATCTGTGAGGTGTGAGGTAGAGGCAAGTAAGACTTCAAGTGGACCACCACTAGGCTGGTGACGCTCCATCTCAGAAGTTTTATTTGGGTCATCTCTTTTTATTTTTATTTTTAAAAATCTTTATCTTCTGTCTTCAAATTAATACTAAGTATTAATTCTAAGGCAGAAGAGTGGCAAAGGCTAGGGGTTAAGTGACTTGTCCAGAGTCACACAGCTAGGAAGTATCTGAGGTCAGATTGGAACCCAGGTCCTCCTGTCTCCAGATCTGTCCCTCTAACCACTCAGCCACCTAGCTGCCCCTTTGGTCTTCTCTTAACAAAATATCAATTAACTATCAAAATGCATTTATTAAGTTTCTACAATGTGCTATGTGTTGGATATGCCAAGATAAAAATCCTATAGTTTTGTATCTCTACAAGACTTGGATTCTATATCCATCTCTGGCATATCTACGGGCCGTGGGATCCTGAGTATGTCAATGAACTTTTTGGTCCTCCAGATAATTTGCTGGCTATAAATTTCAGGCTTCGGTCTGACCTCCATTGGCAGCTGGCGTTTCCTCACTTGGGAGGTCAGGATACCAATGAGATGCCAAGGATAGCCCCTAAGATCACTCCTTTCTAGAGAGGAAGTAGGAAGAGTTTAAGAAAGACAATGTTTTATTTTTTTTAAGAAATTTGAACATTTTCTCTCTTGGTGGGCTATGCTACGTACGGGTTGTCTTATGTTTGGACAAGTTATATCACATTTTTTTAATAGATTACAAAACCATAACCAAGCAATACTTCTTTTCAGTCAGGCAATGACTAAGCCAGGGAGAGAACCTAAGACTCCTAAATCTCAACCTCTTTCCTTTCCCCGAGAGGCCTGTCTCTGGGCTCTTACTTACCTCTGGGGTGTTGTGGAGATTGATGGAGATGCTGGTGAAGCACTTTGGGCTTCTTGGATCGGAGAACCTTTTAGGAGCCTCATTAGACTCTTAGGATAATCAGAGATGTTTGGTGCATTAGGGATGTTCTCTCCCCAGAAGAACTCTCCCCTCAGGAGAATAGATCGAGTTCAAAATTGAGAGAGGAAGCTATCCAAGTACACCCAGTCGGAAATGGTCTATGGGAAGAAAGCGCGGGGCTAGGGCACATCTGGCTCCCCCTTTTGAAGAGTGGGCTATTTCCTGAGGTTAGAACACACCTTCCACAGTATAAGTCCCCCAGACAGAGCAATTAGAATGTGACAATCTTATAGGAAGGTGGGAGATGAAGGCAGAACTACAAGAGACATGGACCTGACACAGGCTTCCACAGGCAACTGTTAACTGCCTCAGTTGTTTGCTTCGAACCCCAACTGCTAAAGAGTATCTGGGGGGGGGCTTGTCAAAATATCTGCTCTTCCTGTCCCTCCAAATAGTCACTCCTTTCTCTTGACCTTTTTCCTGACACCCCATGGCCTTCTCTCTTTCTTCTTTCAATCCTTCCCCAAATTCCACTCCCAGCCCATTCCTGTCATAAATGATGGATAACATCTGCTTTGCAAGCCTTCAAGAGCCATCAGATGTGCGATATTATTATTGTTTATTAAACTGTGAAAATGGCATCTCGTTTTGAACCAAAGCACAAGTGAACACGCTGACAATAAGTAATCTCTCCAGGATTCCAGCCATTGCTGGTCAGTTGGCGCCCCATCGCTCTCATGGCCTGGGCACCCTTTTCAGAGGACAGAGGTCTGAGAGTGAGGCTGCTGGCACATCCCTTGTGGGCTGCACTAAGCCGACTCTGGCTGACGTTTTCATCATTCTTTGCCCCGTACCAGAATCTGGTACATTTGGTGTATAGACTCTTGGAGAAATGGCAAGAAATGGAACCCCAGAGGGCCATCTCTGTCCATCTTCACATTACAAAAAGGGAAAATACGCAGAACCGAACACTGAGGAGAGCCGATGCACTGGGCCCTGAAGCCTCACCAGACGTCTCTCTTCTTCTCATTCAGCGGAATCTCACTGTCAGATATAGACCATATTCTACTTAGACCAGAAAGACGCCCTCTTTTCCCCTTTCTCTGTTCCCTTGATGACATCTGAGGTGGTTGGAAAGAGAATCGTCATATTGTACTTTCTTTGTGCCAAAGGCTGCACTGAACACTTTACAATGATCTCATTTGGTCTTCACAACAACCCTGAAAGGGAGACGCTATTATTATCCTCATTTTACAGCTGAAGAAACTGAGGCAACCAGAAGTTAGCGACTGCCCAAGGGAACACAGCTATTAAGTTTCTGAGGCTGGATTTCAACTCAGATCTTCCTGACTCCAGAAACATCGTTCTATTGACTGCAGCTCCAGCTGCCTCACTTTTCACTCAATTCAGCAGTTTTCCTCAGCCCCAGAACTGAGTAAACTCTCCCCCAGCCTGCACTCACTTCTGCCTCAATGACCCAGTGTCCCATTTTTCCTATTTTGCTGGCACACAAATCTTTTATACGACTGTAAGCACGTTGGCTTTTCTTCTCTTGGTGGTCTAAGACCACGGCTGCCATTTTCCAGCGAATCCATGAAAGAAAGAACTCATTGAATGAATGAATTTGTGAGGTTCCCATTTGTTTTTAAGAAGCACACATCTCTCCATCGCCTCCTGGACACTTGGGAAGATCAGCATCTTTTGTTATTAAAGCTTTTAGACCATTCCCCGCTTTTAGTGAGAAACAGAGACACATAAATTTGTGCCAGCTTCAGGCACCAGAAAACATTGCTGGAAATTACGAAATAGGGACAACACGGAGCAGTGATTCCAAACCATCCTCAAGGTCAGGAGGGTTCCAAATCTGGTCCACACTCTGGTGCAGAGCACCTCTGGGACTCCAGCTTTCAGCACCTCAAGCAACATTCCAGGACCTGCAGGGCAGTTTGCTGGCCTGTCTCAGTGGAGGGTGTTTCTTCACTGGGCAGACGTTGATGCACCTCCCAGTTCTAAGTAGAGAACAAAGAGAAGGAATAGCAGTGAGAAGAAGCTCGCTGACAAAATAACGGACTGCCAGGCGAGAGGCCCCATAATTCATAGGAAACAAAATCCAAGAATCCCAAATCCGGCAAAATCACAGGAAACAAAAAGCCCAGGGTCTCAGAAGTGGATCCAACGGACCAAAAGCCTGGACCAATAAGGAGGTGACCTGGGGCTTCAGATGCAAAGAGGCAAACTATCTCCCAGCTTTTGCTGGGATTCGATGAGGAAGGATCCATCCCTGGAGTTGAGTGGAAAAGATTTTTATAGGCAAGAATATTTTCCTGGGTATTCCTGTCTGTAGAAACACAGGTGAGTTATGATGGAGATGAACCTCAAATTCTGCCCTTAACTGACTCCCCAAGTAGAAGTTGAGGAAGAAATGGAAAAGCAGCAATTAATATGGGACAAAAAAAAGATCTGGGGCTTTTGGTGCACATCAAGCTCATGAAGAGGAAACCGTGTGGCATCTGAGAAGAAAAGATACAAAGAAAATAAAGCTAGTGGCACTCGCAGGTGCATTGAGAGAAGAAGAGTGTGCAGGGCTGGGAGGTAACCGTCCCCCCGTCTTCAATGCTGCCTCTAGCAATGCCTGCTCTGTTAGGCACCCACACCTAGGAAGGTGGCAGGTGAATGGGATCGAGTCCACAGGATGGTGAATGGGCTCGAGTTCAGAGTCAGCCTCAATCCCATGTTTCATTCAAAGGAAGACATATAGGAAAAGCCCCATTTTTGCTTTGAAGCCTCAACACCCCAAGTGTTCTTCCCTGAGTCACTTCCTAGCTCTCCTCACCCTCCTTGATGTTTAATTCAAGGAAGAAAAAGGCTGTTTTCCATGGATTTCCAGCAGTTTGTATGCCTGAGAAATATCAAGTTCATTCAGCATCTAAATACACACGAGGTGTCATGGGCTCAGCTAAACAGGCTGGAATAGATTCAGATGCAATCATGGCACAAAGAACAATTACCACAAAGAAATGGCAGGATGCTTTTCATTTGTGGCATTTGTGGCTTTTCAGTCATTCCAACCTGGCCTTTTCCCTTTCTGAAACAGCTGGGGATCTTCTCATCTGTTTCAGACTCCTGTGGAAATCAGCTGATTTCCTCCCAAATCAAGGCCCTGGATATCTGTATGCAACACACACACACACACACACACACACACACACACACACACACACACACGGGCATCTGTATGTAGCCATGCATCAAGCACCACCTCCTCCCTGAAGCCCACAGTGACTAGTTCTTCTCCATCAGAATCACCTGGTCTCTCCTCTGTGATTCCCTGAATAGGTCTGGATACACCCAAAGGGGATTAAGGGGGTTGGTTCCCCTCTGAATTCTTTAGACAAAGACTCCATGGCCAGGAGCTCTAGGAAGGCCATGTATGGGTTGAAATGGGTCAGTGGCTTTTCTTCAGCTAGTTGGTACAGCAGATACCCAAGTTCAAGTCCAACTTCACATATTTGCTAGCCTTGTGACCCTAGGCAACTCACTTCACCTGTCTGCCTCAGTTTCCTCATCTATAAAATTGGAATAATAACACATCTCCCAAAGTTGTTGTGAAAATGCAATAATGTGTTTAAAGTGCTTTGCAAACTATAGAGCACTGTGTAAATGTTAGCTACTATTGCCATTTCTAGGATCATGGGATGGAGGGGAGGGGAATCAATCTTTATTTCCCTTTGTAACCCTTTGTATTTTATTTTGATCTTTTAACAGCATTATTCTGGGGAGTTCAAAGGCTGCGTGGAACTGCCAGACAGGTCAATGACACACACACAAAACCAAGAACCACTGGACTTGGAGAAGACTCCTGCTGAGGTCCTGTCATACTCAAATTTTATGAGTTTCAAGGCAACAAGTCAAATCCACAAGGACTGATGATGTGTCTACCATATGCCAGATCTTGCAGTGAGCTCTGGTGATACAAGGAAAGGCACCCCAGATTAATGGAAGAAAAAACATGCCAGCAACTATGTGCAAATAAGATATAGCAATAACAATTGGAGATCATTCCAAAGGAAAGGCACTAAGATGAAGCAAGATTGGGAAAGGCTTCTTGTAGAAGGCAGGACTTTATCTGAGTCTTGAAGGAAGCCAGGCCAACCAGGAGGAACAGAAGAGGGGAAAAAGAACTCTCAACTTGGTGGACAATCCATGAAAATGGCCGAAGGCAGAAGATGTAACATCTTGTTAGAGCAAGAACTGGGAGGGCAGTGTCGTTGGAATGCAAAGTGCGTGTGGGAGAAAAAGCTGGAAGAAAACTGGAAAGCAGGAAAGGGTCAGGTTTGGAAGACTTCTGAGCCAAGGAGGACTGAATATTCGATGCTGGAGACAAAAAGGAGTTCATGGAAATGGGAGGGCAGAGGAAAGAGGGAAACCAGGCTTGCACTTTAGGAAGAGCAGTTTGAGAGCTAAGGACAAGGAGGATGAGATGGAATAGAAAGACTTTAGATAGGACAATCATCCTGCAGGCTTCGACAGAAGTCTAGGAAGGAGGGGTGATGAGAACATTCTCTCAGAGTGGTGGCAATATCAGAATGGAGGGGGATACACTAGAAGGGAAAGGCAGAGAAAGCACTTGGCTAGGAGCGGTCAGAATGGCAGGAGGAGAAACAAGAGATGGTGGTGGGATAAGAACTTAGAGAGAAGGGAGTACAAAGGAGAAAAGGATGATCAAAAGTGCCAAAGATGGCAGGTCAAAAGCAAAGAGGAATACCAAAAGGCTATTCATTTGGACAATTAAAAGATCACTAGTAACTTTGGAGGGTGCAGTTTTATTTAAACAATGAAGTCAGAAATAGATTTAGGTGAGAACAAGAGAAAAGGTGGTGGCAATAGCAATCTTTAATAAATTCCCCATGGAGTTTAGCCATGAAAGGGAGGAGAGATATAGGACAATGGCTAATGAAAATCCATGGTTCAAGAAATAGTAGTTGGTGTGTGTGTGTGTGTGTGTGTGTGTGAGAGAGAGAGAGAGAGAGAGAGAGAGAGAGAGACAGAGACAGAGACAGAGACAGAGACAGAGACAGAGACAGAAAGAGAGAGAGACAGAGCGAGAGAGACAGAGAGACAGAGACAGAGAGACAGAGAGACAGAGAGGCAGAGAGACAGAGAGACAGAGAGACAGAGAAGGGGACATGGCATGAGTGTAGAGAAGCAGCCTGTAGAAAAGGAGAGTTGATATGAGCAAGAATAAGGATGACAGATGGGGCGATATGTTGGAGAATAGGATAGAATGGGAATTCTATGATTCTTTTTATCTAAGTTTGTCCCCCTCAGCTAGACTGAAAGAACTCCAAGGGTAAGAACTGTCTTATTTTTGTCTTCATATTCTCCTTGTTCCTAGCACAATGCTTGGCACAATGGGCTTTTAAAAACTCTTGTTTGATTAATCTGAAGCCGATTCAATTTTGCCCTGGCTTGACAAAGGATACTCTACTTGTGAAGCATCTTAAATTTCCCCCACTATTTTCATGGCCCTTCTCAAACGCTTGTCTAGACCATGATCCCTTCTGCCACAACTTCCTGGAACATTCATTGTCTTCCATCTGCCATTAAAGTGTTCCTTAGCAGCTATGCCAAGGATATCTTTGTGAAGGGGCTAATCAGATCTCTTACTGTGTCAAGTTGACATCTTCCAGACCTGGTCTGCATAGAGTATCTGGACTCTTGGAGGAAAGGGAGCACTATATGTCAACGGAAAGTGTTTCACATTTTGGAGCAGGGATGACTTGGAATTGTTGCATTTTGAATTGTTGCATTTCCATCAACATCTGCATCAACTATGTACAAAGAGACTGAAAAACAATCTGTAATCGACCACAGGGCCATTTATGTGTCACTAGAGACGATTCAAACTAAAGCAAGGAGATGAATGGAGAATGCAGCTCTTAGGAATGGTTTAAATCCCTGAACTCTCAAGTGTTCCTTCCTTCCTTAGCTAAACATTTATTCTTAAATTTGATATCATCCAAGACATAAATTAGTGCTGGAGGAGTCTCCCTCAGGAATGAATATGCGAGAAATCCAATATTCTGAGATCATAAGATCAAATCCAAGATCATATCATGTTCTTGGTGACTCTGTATAATCGATGAAAAACTCAGTCAAAAGGCTCAATTTAGAAGTTGTGCAGTAGTCAGGGAAATGAGATGGCCAACTTTATACCCTTAAGGAATTGCTCCTGAACAAGCTATTTGCTAATGGGGAATGATTATATTCTCATCTTTCTAGATTTTTCCATAGCATTGGGTACCGCTGAGCATCTCTTCCTCTTTGTTATTCTCTATTTGATAAGCTTTCTTGATACTTTCCTGTGCTGGTTCTCCCCCTACCACTTTAATTCCTTCTTCTCACACCCCTTTCTTGTTCTTAATCTTCCTTCCACCCCTTAAGAAATATGACCCCCCCCCCTCAAAGGATCTGCCCCTGGCCACATTCTCATCTCTCTTCATTCTCTTTCTTTTGGAAGGTTCATCTATTTTGATGGCCACAGAGATAACCCCTATTCCATTGACTTACAATGAATGTATCTATAACCCCAACATTAGTCCAATGGGATCTAGTCTCTCATTTTCAAATGCCTGCTTAGCATCTACATCTGGATATCTTTTGGGGACCTCAAAATGAATTCATCTCAAATGGAATTTTTATCATTTTCCCATGAACAAATCCATCCTTCCTCCCAATTCTTCTTTTTCTGTCAACACTACTCCCATACTCTACTTTGGGCTTACCTTGAATCTTTCTTTCACTCTCTGTTTCATATAAAATTGATTGACAAGAGAATGCCTGCCCTTTGATTCAGCCATACCATTGTTGGGTTTGTGCCCCAAAGAGATCATAGATAAATAGACATGTATGAAAATATTTGTAGCTGTGCTTTTTGTGGTGGCAAAGAACTGGAAAAGGAGGGTATGTCCTTCAATTGGGGAATGGCTGAACAAATTGTGGTATATGCTGGTGATAGAATACTATTGTGCTCAAAGGAGTAATAAACTGGAGGAATTCCATGTGAACTGGAAAGACCTCCAGGAAGTGATGCAGAGCGAAAGGAGCAGAGCCTGAAGAACATTGTACACAGAGACACACACACTGTGGTAAAATCAAATATAATGGACTTCTGTACTAGCAGCAATGCAATGACCCAGGATAATTCTGAGGGATTTATGGAAAAGACGCTACCCACATTCAGAGGAAGAACTGCAGGAGAGGAAACATAGAAGAAAAACAACTGCTTGAATGCATGGGCTGAGAAGGACGTGATTGGAGATGTAGACTCGAAACTACCACACCAATGCAACTATCAACAATTTGGAAATAGGTCTTGATCAGTGACATGTTAAAACCAGTAGAAATGCATATCGGCCATGGGTGGGGGGAGTGTGGGGGGTGAAGGGGAAAGTAGGAGCATGAATCATGTAACCATGTTAAAAATGAATATTAATAAATGTTTTTTAAAAAGTAAAAAGAAATTGATTGACAAGTCCTGTTGTTTTACCATCCAAAACATCTCTTGGAGTCAACCTCTTATTTGTGTCCCTATTGCTACCAAACCATTTTCAAGTTTTATTATCTTTGATCGAGCCTATCCTCTGAGCTTCCAGAGTGGATAGTCTTCCCCAGTGGAATGCATCCTTCTTGAAATCAAGAAATCTCCCTAATGCCTCTCTAATATATGACCACATCACCATTCTGTTCAAAAGCACAGTGTTTCTCTAGTGGCTCTGAGGTACTATGCAAACTCTTTGAACAGGAACTCCAGGGCCCTTTCTAGTGTGACTTTGATCTACCCTCCTAGGTTTATTTCATTCAATTCCCTTTCTTGCTTCAACTTAAATGAACTACTTTATCTTCCATGGAGTGATTTTGTCTTCTCTCGACCCTTTGGATTTCTTTCTTTAAATACCTTCTGTCTTAAAATCAGTACTAAGTATTGGTTCCAAGGCAGAAGAGGAGTAAGGACTAAACAAATGAGATTAAGTGACTTGTTCATAGTCAAACAGTTAGGAAGAGTCAGAGGCTAGATCTGAATTCAGAACCTCCCTGGCTCTCTATACACTGATCCATCTAATTGTCCCTCACATTAGATTTCCAATGACATTTACTATAACTGGAATGGATTTGCACACATTCCTTTCCATTGGAAACTTTTTTCTCTTTAAAGGTGTCTCATTCTCCAAGAATCCTTACCTAAACCTCATGGCTAGAAGCCTCTTTTTTTCACACTTTATTCTGCCTTAACTTATACTATTGTTATCTTCTTCTTGGATGCTACAGTGTCACATAGAGGTGACAGGAACAAGGGATGACCATAAAGATAGTGCCACTGGACAATAAATTCTGAGATGTTCTACTATTAGATTGCACGCTCTTTAATGAGTCATTTTCTGATGATACCCCATGAAACCAAGAGAAATTAATAACTCACAGTCCTTGTGACACCATACACCATCCTTCTTTGCAATTACAATGGCAAAATGGAGGAAAATGGGACAGAGAATGCTGAAAGCTACCCCCATTTTAAAACCTATTTCACTAAACTGTTTATAATGTAATATTTAATACTTTGAACATGGAATCCCGGTCCAATAGGTAATGGATAGATGTAGCAAGGGATGAACAAAACCATATCAATTCCAATATAGTGACTATTTATGAAAAGAGAAGAAAGAAGTAAGTTGCAACTAAATGGGAAAAGTTTTTCTTTAAGCTACAAATAAAGGAGTCAAGAAAACTTGGTTTCTCATGCACACATGGGAAATAAGGAATATCATCTATTGGGAAACTGAGGCATCTCATATTGTAGTTCTCGTGATAAATACACAAAAAGGTCAACATGCAGCATATGTGGCAACAATTGTTGCAGAGGATAAAGAGGTAAAAGAAATTCTACCAAGAACTTGAAAAATCTTCCAACAAAAATAGCATATTCTTTTATACTCAATGACATCACCAAAAAAGTGGAAATGAGTGAAGATATCGAGGAAAAGAGATGGAAAATATGGGTCAGGAATGTGGAATAAATGAAGTTAAAGAGTTGTAAATTATACAGAAACTAAACATCCAAATACACACACACACACACACACACACATATCTTCCTTGCAGAAAAACAATCATGCATATTGGGCATATTGAGCACTGTATAGTATAATAAAGAGTGAAATTCATTATATTCTAACAGTCAGGAAATGATTCATTATTGAAATAGGAATCATTACTGAATCATTTGTCTCTGTATAGACAGACTTCCAAATCATTTGAGCAGAAATCAAAATTAGCACAAATTTTCATAAAAGAATATGAATGAGAAAACCTGATATGATGTATAATTCAAATCATTTGATGGTAAAAATGGAATATCTATGGGAAAAAGAACATAGATACAGATTATAATAATTTCATAAAGATGTATGACTAATAAATCAAATGTAATAATGAGAGTAAAAAAAACTCAAGAAATCTTTGATTTATTTGGTAGAGAGAGATGCCAGCCAAGAACAAAACTTTTTTATTATTCACTCTTTTCTAAAGTCTTACAGGAAAGGGTGACAGACTATTATGAGTACTATTATCTAAGAAAACAAAGAGGAGCAGTAGAGGGTAAAAAGAGTTTAAAGAATGTTTTATGAGAAAACCCACTATGAAAAAGCATCCAATTGCATTTCAAAAGGAAAAAGGAAGGAGGGCAACCAATAGAAGAAAAATGGAAAAGATCTGCATTTTTTTTCCTTTACATCAGTGTGGATAATAGAGCTACCAACTTGAACTAGAAAATCAGAGTTGCAATTAGATGAGAAAAGTGGAGTAACTAAACTAAGGAGAGGATATGATATTTATACCGTATAGTATTTAGACCGACAGCATATTTGCTGTGTAATAAGTATATGTTTGCATCTGTATACAAATTTTATGAGAATAATCTTGATATGCATAAAAGATAGCCTTCATAATGAAATTAGATGGGAATGGTTAAGCTTTCAAAAGTGATAATCCACAGTGGAATGTATAGTTCAAGTGATAAGATGCCATCCATACACTGAGATTAACAGCAGCCACTCTGTGGCAAAATGGATAGAGGGCTGGGCTTGGAATCAGGAAAACTCATCTTTCTGACTTAAAATCTGGCCTCAGACATGGGCTCTACCACCCAGGGCTGCTCATTTAACCTTGTTGGCTTGTTTCCTCATCTGTAAAATGAGCTGAGAAGGAAATGATAAACTATCCCAGTTTCTTTGCCAAGAAAACCCCAAATAAGATCATGAAGAGTCAAATATGACTGAATATATTATATATGTACATATTTATATTCATATGTATGTACATTATAGGTATGTACGTATGTTTAGGGGTTAGATGACTGGCAAAGGCATTTGCTGCCATCACTGAGGAGATCCAGACTCAAGTCGATGTGGATAAGAGATTCCTCACAGAACATGAATTCAACCAGACGTGTCTGCTTGCAAATGCCACGGGAGCGATTCTATCAAGCCTATTGGAGGAGGCTCCTGAGCAGCAAAAGGCGGATGCCTCGTCCTCCACCGAAGGAAAGCTACGGAGAGGAAGGATGCCTGCCGTCCAGACTGAAGCATGGAGCTGAATGGACAACATAGGCAATTCGGCCTTTAGTTTATACAGTTTGGACACTCACTACAAATGGACGATGATCTGGTGTCAGACTTAAACAGGAGGAAACTAAATTGGCTATAGATCATTTCAGACCTCCTGGAATGATCCCAAGGTTCTACAAGAAGCAAAGTCCACCTTTATCCACACCAGTATTTTACCAAAGTTGTCCATGATTATGAGTCACTGAACATATTAGGCAAAATGAAATATTAGCCCTCAGGGGCAATAGAAAGGCGTAGGGTGCGTACGAGATGGTGGCAACCTAAACAAATGAAAAACTGCCCCCAAAAGATCAAAGTAAATGATGGCATCAAATAAATAAATGAATAATAAAAAGGTGAGTTAGCTACATGATGGGAGTGATGACAACCACAGAAAAGCCTGGTGCTGCCAAGCAGATCTCCTTTTTGTGAACTGTTAAGAAGAATATGGACACAATTGGGATAGGAGTGTGTGAATAATGTGTGTAAATATATATGTATATATATATATATATATATATATATATATATATACACACACATATACAAGTCATTTGTATACTTTTTAATTCAGTGAATTTTTGTTTCATGCCTAATGGGTAAAAGGGACTTGTATGACTTAGCCCTGAGGACTTCAGGGTCACAAAGAGCAGACGCATATTATCTCTCACCTTGTCAAGAAGCTTACATTCTACTCCAATAGGCAATGTGCACAAAACTAAGTATGGAGCGAGAGAGTTTAGGGAGAGAGATAGTAGGAGGAGGATGGGGATAAGGACAGGCTTCACATCAGAGATAGAACTCTAAAGGAATCTTATAGGAAACTAGGAATTCTAAATGGTCAATGGAATAAAGGTGCGGGGTGTGTTACAGTTATGGGGGACAGTTTGTGCAAAGGCAAGGAGGTAGGATAAGCTATGCTAAATTTGGAAACAGCAAGCAGGCTGGCTGCAATGCAGAGTCCAAGAGACTAACATAAACGAAGGCTGGAAATGCAGGTGGGAACAACCTTGGGGACGTCTTTAAGTGCCGATTGAACAGTTTGCTCTTTCCCATAAATGGACAATGACATGGGAATGTGACATGATCACATTCGTACTTGAAGAGGCTTATCATGGTGCATCTTTGGAAGTAGGGTGGATTGGAAAGTGAGAAATCAAGAATGATTCTATCAATTAGGAGCCCTTGTAACAGTCCAGATAAGTTCTGAGGAATGACCGAACTAGGTTGGCAGCCAAGCAAATGGAAAGAGGGGAAGAGATGTGAGCAAAGTTCTGAAAGTGGAATTGATTAGACTTGGTAAGTGATTGGATATAAAACATGAGAGTAAGAGAAGAGTCCAAGATGGCCCCAAGGTTGTGAGGGTGGGTGGCTGGAACAATTAGAGAAATGGCTCACCATTTAGAGGGGTGGATTTGGGGAAAATAATGACATATATCCCCTCATGGATCACTGCCTTATCATGTCAAGAGGGACACACATAGCTTAATGAAACTATGACCAACCTATGCCAATTAGTTACCAAGATGGTCATGTCATAGTAGAAATTTCCTTTTTTTCATTTCCAATTAATCAATTAATTTATTATTTAGTTTGAATAATTAATAAATTATTTAATTGATACAGTAGAATTTTTTCCATGGTTACATGATTCATGTTCTTTCTCTCCCCTCCAAACCCTCCCACCCCAGTAGCCAAAACGCAATTCCACTGGGTTTTACGTGTAGCATTGATCAAGATCTATTTCCATGTTATTAATATTTACATTAGGGTGATTGCTTAGAATCTACATCCCCAGTCATATCCCCATCAACACATGTGTTCAAGCAGTTGTTTTTCTTCTGTATTTCCACTCCCACAGTTCTTCCTCTGAATGTGGATAGTTTTCTTTCTCATAAGTCCCTCAGAAATGTCCTGGGTCATTGCATTGCTGCTAGGACAGAAATCCATTACATTCAATTGTATTTCCATCTCTGTGTATAACGTTCTTCTGGTTCTGCTCCTTTCACTCTGCATCAATTCCTGGAGTTTGTTCCAGTTCACATGGAATTCCTCCGGTTCAATATTCTTTTTAGCACAATAGTATTCTATCACCAACAGATATCACAGTTTGTTCAGCCATTCCCCAATTGAAGGGCATCCCTTTGTTTTCCGAATTTTTGCCACCACAAAGAGCATAGCTATAAATATTTTTGTATAAGTCGTTTTCCTTATTATCTCTTTGGGGTATAAATCAGCAGTGGTATGGCTGGGTCAAAAGGCAAATAGTCTTTTAAAACCCTTTGGGCATAGTTTCAAATTGCCATCCAGAATGGTTGCATCAATTCACAACTCCACCAGTAATGCATTAATATCCCAATTTTGCCACATCCCCTCTAACATTTATTACTTTATTTGCTGTCATGTTAGCTAATCTGCTAGGTGTGAGGTGGTATTCAGAATTGTTTTGATTTGCATTTCTCTAAATATAAGAGACTTAGAACACTTTTTCATGTGCTTATTGATAGTTTTGATTTCTTTATCCGAAAATTGCCTATTCATGTCACTTGCCAATTTATCAATTGGGGAATGGCTAGGGTTTTTTGTACAATTAATTTAGCTCCTTATGTATTTGAGTAATTAAATCTTTATCAGAGTTTTTTGCTATAAAGATTTTTTCCCCAATTTGTTGCTTCACTTCTAATTTTGGTTGCGTTGGTGTTGTTTGTGCAGAAGCTTTTAAATTTAATGTAATCAAAATTAATTATTTTATATTTTGTAATTTTTTCTAACTCTTGCTTGGTTTTAAACTCTTTCCTTTCCCAAAGATCTGACAAGTATACTGTGTTCACCTAATTTACTTATAGTTTCCTTCTTTATATTCGAGTCATTCACCCATTCCGAATTTAGCTTGGTGTAGGGTGTGAAATGTTGATCTAAACCTAATCTCTCCCATACTATTTTCCAATTTTCTCAGCAGTTTTTGTGAAATAGTGGATTTTTGTCCCAAAAGCTTGGCTCTTTGAGTTTATCATAGACTGTCTTGCTGAGGTCACTTACCCCAAGTCTATTCCACTGATCCTCCCTTCTGTCTCTTAGCCCAGTACCATGTTGTTTTGATGACTGCTGCTTTATAGTATAGTTTAATATCTGGTACTGCTAAGCCACCTTCCTTCACATTTTTTTTCATTATTTCCCTTGATATACTTGATCTTTTGTTCTTCTAAATGAAATTTGTTATAGTTTTTTCTAATTCAGTAAAAACATTTCTTGGTAGTTTGAAAGGTATGGCACTAAATAGGTAAATTAATTTGGGTAGAATGGTCATTTTTATTATGTTAGCTTGTCCTACCCATGATCAGTTAATGTTTTTTTCCAATTGTTTAGATCTAGTTTTAATTCTGTGGAAAGTGTTTCATAGTTGTGTTCATATAATTCCTATGTTTGTTTTGGTAGATAGATTCCTAAGTATTTTTATTGTCTAGGGTGATTTTAAATGGAATTTCTCATTTCTAACTGTTGCTGCTTCAATGTGTTGGAAATATATAGAAATGCTGATGATTTATGTGCATTTATTTTGTATCCTGAAACTTTACTAAAGTTGTTGATTATTTCCATTAGCTTTTTAGTTGATTCTCTGGGATTTTTAAGTAGACCATCATATCATCTGCAAAGAGTGATAGTTTGGTCTCCTCATTGCCTATTTTGATACCTTCAATTTATTTTTCTTCTCTAAGTGTTACTGCTAGTGTTTCTAGGACAATGTTAAATAATAGAGGTGATAATGGGCATCCTTGCTTCACTTCTGATCTTATAGGGAAAGCTTCTAATTTATTCCCATTGCATATGATGCTTGTTAATGGTTTTAGATATATACTGTTTATTATTTTTAGGAAAGGCCCTTCTATTGCTATAATTTCTAGTGTTTTCAATAGGAATTGATGTTTTATTTTGTCAAAGGCTTTTCCAGCATCTATTGAGATAACCATGTGATTTTTGTTGGTTTGTTTGTTGATATGGTCAATTATGTGAATGGTTTTCCTAATATTGAATTATCCTTGCATTCCTGGCATAAATCCCACCTAAGCATAATGAATAACCCTCATGATCACTTGCTGGAGTCTTTTTGCTAATATTCTGTTTAAGATTTTTGCATCTATGTTCAGGAGATTCATCTGTAGTTTTCTTTCTCTGCTTTTGATCTACCTGGATTTGAAATCAGTACCATATTTGTGTCATAAAAGGAGTTTGGTAGAACTCCTTCTTTGCTGATTATGTCAAATAGTTTGTATAGTATTGGGATTAGTTGCTCTTTGAATGTTTGATAGAACTCACTTGTGAATCCATCAGGCCCTGGTGATTTTTTCTTAGGGAGTTCTTTGACGGCTTGTTCAATTTCTTCATCTGATATGGAATTATTTAAGTATTCTATTTCTTCTGCTGTTAATCTAGGCAATTTATATTTTTGTAAATATTCATCCATATCCCCTAGATTGTCGTATTTATTGTCATATAATTGGGCAAAATCATTTTTAATGATTGCCTTGATTTCCTCTTCAGTAGAGGTGAGGTCTCCCTTTTCATCTTTGATACTTTTAATTTGATTTTCTTCTTTCCATTTTTTTTAGATTGACCAGTTCTTTGTCTATTTTATTTGTTTTTTCAAAGTACCAGTCATAGTGGAAATTTCTGACAAAAAGTGATTCAACAGAGAAGGACATGGCAAACTACTCCAGTATTGTTAAGAAAACCCCATGGACAATATCAAAATGAAAAAAGATATGGCACTGGGACATGATCCCCTCAGGGCAGAAGGTGGCTAATATGCTACCAGGGAAAAGTAGAAAACAACTACAAGTAGTTCCAGTGTTAATAAAGTTGCTGGACCAAAGCTGAAATGAAGCTTAGCTGCAGATGTGTCTGCTGATGAAAGAAAAGTCTGATGGTGGAAAGATCAATACTGTGTAAGTACCTGGAATATAGGATCTATGAACCAAGGTAGGTTGGTCATGATCAAAAAGGAGATGGAAAGAATAAACATCAACATGTTGGGTGTCAATGAACTCAAACGGATAGGAATGGGTGAATTCAATTCAGGTAATTTCTCTTTATACTGCTGTAGACAAGAGCCCCTTAGCCCTCGTAGTCAATAAAAGGTGGGGGGGAGCTGCACTGGGTATAATGAGAATGATATCTGTTCGAATCTAAGGCAAAGGGTTTAACATTATGGTAAGAAAATCTATGCTTCCACCACTGTTGCCAAAGAGACCAAAGTTGATCAGTTCTCTGAAGACCTACAACATCTTCTAGAAATAACATGAAAAAATGTCACACTAATAATAAGGAATTGGAATGATAAAGTAAGAAATCAAAAGATTATTGGAATGACAGGCAAGTTTGACCTTGAAATATAATATGAAGCATGGTAAAGACTAATGGGGTAGTGTCAAGATAACCTTCTGGTCATATCAAATACCATTTTTCAACAACCCAAAAGGGAACTCCACACATGAACATCAACAGATGATCAATATCAAAATCAAATTAATTATATACATTGGAGTCATAGGTGGAGAAGCTCTATACAGTCAGTTAAAATAAGGTCTGGGGCTGCCTGTGACTCAGATCATGAGCTTCTTATTGAAAAATGCATGCTTAAATTGAAGAAAGTAGGGAAAACTATCAGACCAGATGAGTATGGTCTAAATAAAATTCCTTATGAATATGAAGTGGAAGTGAAGAATAGATTTAATTTAATAAGATTTAAAATAGGTTTAATAGATCTGGAAATAGAGTGCCTGAAGAACTCTGGGTGAAGTTCACAGCAGTGTGCAGGAGGTAGCAACAAAAAACATCCTGAAGAAAAAGAGCAAGAAAGCCAAATGTCTATTTCATGAGACTTTACAAATAGCTGAGGAAAGAAAGAAAGGGAAAAGGAAAGATATACCCAATTGAATTGCAGAATTCCAGAGAACAGCAAGGAAAAATAAGGCTTTCTTAAATGAATGATGCAAAGAAATAAAACAATATAATGTGAGACAAGAGGTCTTTTCAAGAAAATAAGAGATATCAGGGGAATGTTTCATGGGAAAATGGGCATGATGAAGGACAAAAATGGTAAGAACTAAACAAAAATGGAACTGATTAAGAAGAGCAGGAATACATAGAGTAACTATAATGGAAACATCTCAACATTCTTGATAAACACAATGGTAATATATCTACAATCAGTCATCCTAGAGAAGGAAGTCAAGTGGACTTTGGGAAGCACTGCTAACAATAAGGCTAGTGGAGGTGATGGAATTCCAAATGACCTGTTCTATGTAAAATTCTATAAGGTGATACCTATAAAAGTACTTCATTCAATATGCCAGCAAATTTGGCAAATTAAACAGTAGTCACTGAATTAGAAAATATTCATTTATATCCCAATCCTAAAGAAGGGCAATGCCGTAGGATTTTCAAATTACCCAACAATTGAGCTAATTTCTTATGCCATCAAGGTTACATGAAGATTCTTCAATCTAGGCTGCAGCAATATGTGAACTTATGAGCAGAGCACTCTGGTTTTCAAAGCAGGCAAAGGAACCAGAGACCAAATTGTTAACACATTGGGATTATGCCAAAAGCAAGGGAGTTAAAAAAAATCAACTTTAACTTCTTTGATTACACCCAAGCCTTTGACTGTGTGGATCACAACAAAATGCAGCAATTCCTCAAAGAGGTAAGAGTGCCAAATCATCTTACTTGTCCCTTGAAGAACTTGTATGTGGGCTAAGAAGCAACAGTTAGAACCAAACATGAACCAACTAGTTGATTTAAGATTGGAAAAGGGGGTACGAGAAGGCTATATACTGTCACCTTATTTATTTAACTTACATGCAGAGTACATCATGAGAAATGCCAGACTGGATGAATCCAAAGCCAGAAACAAAGGTTGCTGGGTAAAATGTCAACAATTTCAGATATGCAGACGATACCATTGATGGCAGGAAGTGAAGAACTAAAAAGCCACTTAATGAGTGTGACAGAGGAAAGTTTAAAAATTGTCTTGAAGCTAAACATTAAAAAAAAAAGAAAAGACTAAGATGATCCCATCACTTCCTGGCAAATAGAGGGAAAAGAAATGGAAGCAATGTCTTTTTATATTCTTGACCTCAAAGATAACTGCAGATGGTGACTGCGGCCACGAAATTAAAATATGTTTGCTTCTTGGGTAGGAAAGTTAGGGGCAAGTTAGGGGCAAGTTAGGGGATATATCCCATCAGACATGTAGAAAGAAGACATTGTAACTTATTTATCTCTTTCATCCTGACTAGAAGACTCAGATCTGCTGTGAACAAATGGATAGATGGATGGATAAAAGAATAAATAGAATTTACTAGCACCTGCCTATAAAAAGAAAGACCTGATCATTTCACTGGGCTCCAAGTTCAGTGTGAGTCAGTATTGTTACTTGGCTATCAGAAAAACCAGAGAGACCACAGTTCTCTTTCCCTAGCTCTGGAAGTTTGGGTTCATTTGGGGGAACCATGTTGTAGATTGGAAGGAAGGTTCTAGAAGGTCCTCCAAAGGAAGGAAAGCAGAATGAAGATGGGCCTTGAATTCATTATTTGAGGCTTAGCTGTAAAGTTTGATTGTGTTTAGACCAGAGAAGTAATCTTTAGAGAACTATTAGAACTAGCCACAGTTGGCAGTCTTATTAAAACTCTTGTCAACCATTCCCTTAGTAACGGGAGTTAAAATAGGATTCTTTCTCCTAGAAGTGAAGCTAAGTTTACTGGCCTATGGTTTCCTTTTTTTGGGAAAATATACCTTTTCCGTTGTCCGTGACTTTAAAAAGAAAAAAACCCTTACCGTCCATCTTAGAATCAATACTAAATATCAGTTACAAGGTAGAAGAGTGATAAAGGTTAGGCATAGAATAAAGTTAAATGACTTGCCCAGGGTCACACTACTAGAACGTGTCCCAACACCAGGCCTGACTTTCTACTCACTGAGCCACCTCGCTGTCCCTCTCCATTACTCTAAAATGATGGGATCATAGATTTAGAGGATGTTAGAGGTGACCTAGTTTTACAGAAGAAAAGGAGAGCGAGGGAAGTTAAGTTACTTTCTCTTAGAGGAGAAGCAGAATCCTCCATCAGCCTCTTCTCTTGAACACACAAGTGATTGAACTCCATGTGTATTTGGAAGGCTCCTTGGAAGCTCTAGGGACTGGGAATTCAGAAGCAAAAAAGAAATGCGTCTTGTCTCCAAGGGACAATTCTACTGGGGCAGCTAGATAAGGGCAGTAGAGAGAGTTCCAGGCCTGAGTCACCCCAAGTTCACATTATAGCCTGAGATACTCGCTAGTTGTGTGACCTTGCATGAGTCACTTAACCTCTATTTGGCCCTGTTTTCTCAAGTGTATAATGGGAATAATAATAAGAGCACTTACCTCCCAGGGTTGTTGTGAGGTACACTATATAAATATTCTTCTTCTTCTTCTTCTTCTTCTTCTTCTTCTTCTTCTTCTTCTTCTTCTTCTTCTTCTTCTTCTTCTTCCTATTATTATTATTATTATTATTATTATTATTATTATTATGGAGTGGATATAACTCATACAGTGATGTGTACAAGGAAAATGGAGCCAGGGTAGAGCAGGAATGAAATGGAGGAGAGGGAAAGGCTTCATGAGGGAACTGGCACTTCCAATGGGTTCTGAAGGATGACAAGGACCTTAAGAGATGGAAGTGAAAATGGGGCGTAGTCCACACGATGCGTGGAAGCAAGTGAGGAAGCAAAAAAACATTCAGAGTCTGCTGTGGTGGGATTGTAGCCTTTGGAAGATTAATTAAAGGTAGTAAGTGGAAATCCCATTATTCAGGATGACTTTGTTAGGCTAACTAATTGGTGTTTTCCTGGAGGTCCCGGTACCTAGTGCTAGAATTAATGAATAAATGAATGAGCACTTGTAAAGTCCTTAAACCGTGTCATGCATTTGTCAGCATGGTGGACACAAGATCGCGTGCGGTCCCTGCCCTCAGGAGGCTTCCATGCTGGTGGAGAAGACAAGCCACACAGGGCAGGGCTGAGCAGGAAGGGGGACACTGGTCCTGAAGTTGCTATGGATGGCGAGTGGCAAGGGGAGCACAAGCTGAGCCACCTCGCCTAGGAACGCTGGAAAAGCGGGGGATAATGGTGTGTGGTTTCCAAATTGGAGTAAGATGGGAGGAAAATAGCTGTGGAGGTTGTGGGAAGATGGCTAGAAAGCAGAGTGAAGTAAAGGATGATGGAGGCTTTCTTGAAATGTTGGTCCAGAAGGAGTAATCACCAATGACAGCAGCTGAGACAGAAGATTCAGAGATGGAGAAGTCCAAACCTCCATATATATTTGTTTGCATGTTGTCTCCCCTGTTACAGTATAAACTCCTGAAGGACAAGGGCTGTTTTTTGCTTCTATTTGCATCCCCCATACCCAGCATAGCATAGTGGCTGGCACATAGTAGGCACTTAGTGTTTACTTATTTATTAGCTGAGAAAACAAAGTCCTGGAGAGGGGAGAATCCTGAATTAGGATTCCTCCAGACAGTGGATGGTGAGATTGGAGTTAAAGAGAGGCAACAGGACCAGGTATGTGGCAGTGTTCCTTATCTGGTTCAGGTAAAGGAGAAGAGGCAGGTGCATCAACCCGTGCTTTCAGAGTTGGGGGAAATAAGTGCTTCTTCACAGCACTCTTGGTTGGTCTTGTAAGCAGGAGCAAATATCGTGATCCTGTCCACATCAAGACTTTCCCCCTTGTGGTTTTGATACATCTCGGTTAGGAGTAAGAAATTAAATGGGAATTTGGGGAGAATTTTGTGGAAGCTGCAGATGACACATGAAGATCAGCAGATGATGTAGGAAACATTTAGAAACTCAGAAATGCATCTTACTCAAAATGTATGACAAAGTATCCTAAACAGCCCATAAAAGAAAAAGAAAACATTCCGACTTCTTCTCTGGTATGAAGGGAGGGCCGGAAAATTTTATCTGGACTTTCCAGACCACAGAGGTGCTGTGCCCCATCTCTGAGCTATGGAAGGGATAACCGCACCAAACTATCAGATGATGTAACAATTGAATATCCTTTTTGGTTACAGGATTAGACCATGATGAGAGCAAACGAGAACAAATTTGTACTACTAAGAAATCATTTGGAGGAAAACGCCAGTTTGAGATGTTGTCTAAACACATAAGGACTATGGGAAATGGGCTCCACTTTTGAATTAATTCCGTCTGGTCCTGGGTTGGATTCTGCTCAGTAATCTAAGAGCTATTTTCAATTGCATTGTCTTTCTCCCATAAAGTTCATTTGGGCAGACATAGGTCATATCAGTACAATACTGGTACGGGATATCTCCCAAGGAGCACACCCAGTTAAAAGTTTAGGCATGGTTTGCAGAAAGTGCCCCAAACTAACCTGGTTCTGTCACTAAGAAGCTTTATCAGCTAGATTCACTTTCCTTCTCCCGGACTTGGTTTCCTTGTCAGCCAGCTAAGATGCCATGAGTTTGATGTCATGCAAGGTCCCTCCAGTGTTAACGTCCAAGAACAGTCTTCCATCCCATCCGATTCTGGATTCTAGCTCCACTGGATAGACTAAAGTTAGTGAGAAATCCTGAAGGGGCCATTCTCTCTCTTTTCAGTTCTTTTAAGAAACCTTCCAGGGAGGTCATTTGGAATTATCCGCAAAGGGCTTTAAAAGACTGTCTGCCCTTTGATCCAGCCATGACACTGCTGGGTTTGTACCCCAAAGAGATCATAGGGAAAAAGACTTGTACAAAAATGTTCATAGCTGCCCTCTCTGTAGCAGCAAAAAATTGGAAAATGAGGAGGTGTCCCTCGATTGGGGAATGGCTGAACAAATGGTGGTATCTGCTGGTGATGGAATACTATTGTGCTCAAAGGAATGATGAGCTGGAGGAATTCTGTATGAACTAGGAGAAACTCAATGAACTGATGCAGAGTGAAATGAGCAGAACCAGAACATTGTGCACAAAAAGTAAAACATTGTGGAACAATCCAATGTAATGGGCTTTGCTACTAGAAGCAATGCAACAAGCCAGGACACTCCTGAAGGACTTATGGGAAAGAATGCTGTCCACATTGAGGGAAAGAACTGTGGGAATAGAAATGCAAAAGAAGAACATAGGACATCATGTACATATGGGTATATATGTGATTTGGGGTGTAGGCCTTAAATTGCTTTATAGCAAAAATGAATAATATGGAAAAAGGTGTCAAGTGACAACATTTGTACAACCCAGTGGAATTGCTTGTTGGCTCTGGGAGGGGGGAGGGAAGAGGGGAGGGAAAGAAAATGAATCATGGAAACGTGGAAAAATATTTTAAAATTTAAAAAAGAAATTAAAATAAAGAAACCTTCCAGGGTAGCAATTCCATTACTAGGTCTGTATCCCCAAAAAAAGATGACAGAAAGAAGGAAAAGACCTAATGATACAAAAATATTTATAGGTGCTCTGTTTTTGTGGTGGCAAAGAATTGGAAATCAAGGGGATGCCCATCACCTGGGGAATGGCTGAACACATTGTGGTATATGACTGTGATAGAATCCTGTTGTACTATAAGAAATGATGATGATGATGGGTGCAGGAAAAAAAAACATGGAAAAAAGGAAAGACATATAAACTGATACAAAGTGAACTGAGTATATCTAGAACATCACAAGCAATAACAGTCCATATAAGTCTAATAGTCTGATACAATGATTCAAGACAATTCCAAAGGGCTCAAGATGAAAAATGCTCTCCACCTCCAGAGGGAGTCTGAGAGTAGATTGAAGCTGACTTCTCTTTCTTTCCTTCCTTCCTTCTTTCTTTCTTCCTTCCTTCCTTCCTTTCTTTTTCTTCCTTCCTTCCTTTCTTTTTCTTCCTT
>NC_058132.1:642538660-642574900 GCF_016433145.1 Gracilinanus agilis | reverse complement strand
AGGAAGGAAGGAAGGAAGGAAGGAAGGAAGGAAGGAAGGAAGGAAGGAAGGAAGGAAGGAAGGAAGGAAGGAAGGAAAGGGAGGAAGGAAGGAAAGGGAGGGAGGGAAGAATGAGGGAAGGAAATAAGGAAGGAAGAGAGGGAGGGAGGGAGGGAGGGAGAGAGGGAGGGAGGGATGTGGCTCTATTAATTGACCTGAGCACAGGGAGCATGCCCTTTTTCCAAGGGTGGTATCTACTTTGGGGAGGATGCTAGTGGTTTTAAAATAGTTTTTAAAATATGGGGTTGGGGCGGACAAACAACCCAGAGATAAAAGAGCTCCAACCTTTTGGAGGAGAAGGGATTTGGCCATGAGGAAAGAGGTCAGAAACGCTGGTCATGAGATGGTCTTGGGATGCATCAGGACACCTGCATCGGTGAAAGAAGCAGAAGGTGAAGGAGAATTGAGCATCTACCGGAGCTCTCTCCAGCAGGACTGGACCACGATGATGCAGCAGCTTCACACCAATTCCCCTCCAGGCTGCAGGCCCGACTCTCCCAGATGTTGCCTCCTACCTGGCACCTCTGGGACCCCACATTTGAGCTTCCTTTTATGTATTATCTCCCTCCCCCTTCCTGGTTAGACTATAAGCCCCTGAGGCAGGACAAAGCTTTTTCTCTTTCAGCTTGAATGTGTACTCCCAGCTCTTAGCACAGTTCCTGGCCCACACTAAAAGCTGAAGAAGTGCACATTGTCTTGATTTGAATCAGCTCATAAACTGGATGGGTACATCTGAGCTAGGATTGAATTGCTTTTTGCCCAACTAAAATGATCATTTTCTTCTCTTGTAATTGATCCATTTAATAAGCATTTATTAAGCACCCACCATGGTACAGTAGAAGGAGCACTTAGTCTGGAGTCAGATGACCTGAGTTCAAATCCCTAACCTGCCACTTACTATGTGGGTCTGAGGAGGCAAATCACTCCACCCTCTTTGGCCTCAGTTTACTCATTTTCTAATGACTTTTGAGGTCCCTTCTATTTCTAGATTCATGATCCTCTATGGCCCTGGTGATTGAAGGTGGTGATACAAAAACAAAATGGGAGAGTCTCTACCATCAAGGAGCTGACATAATCCCGTTATGGAGCAGACATACAGGAATCGATATTAGGTACAAGATGAGGCAGATAAAATGCTCCAAGAAATTTGAAGGGGGAAGAGTTTACTTTCCAATAAGGGGATCCTGGAAAAGGAAGTGCCCAAGTTGGCCCTCTCCAGAGAAGGGTTTGAATCGATGGATGAGAGGGGAGAGCTTGTTGCAGAGGGGAGCACTGGCCCATGTAAAGACAAGAATATAGGAAAGAAAGTCAGGGAGGAGTTCGGGGATGAGCCCGTGGTCCAATGTGTCGAGGGGAGGAAGTATGTGAGAAAGAGTTTGGTGAACTAAGCTGGGAAGGGGAGGATGGGATCAAATGAGAGAGCGCCTCGAGGGCCAGGGCAGGGAGATGGTTCCTTCCTCTGGGCAACAGGGAGCCTTTTTGAGTAAGGAAGTGACATGCTGGAGCCTGTGTTTTAGGAAGACGATTTTACTAGTTAAGGAAGGTGCGTGGCTGAAGGGTGGAAGCAGAGCAGCCGACTAGGAAGCTACTAAAATAGCCCAGGAGAGGGGTGACGTTCTGAGAGTTTGCCGAGCGGAGAGCAGGGAAGTCATCGGATTTGGCAAAGGGCTGAGCGTGCCTTATGGAAGGGGGCAGAGTCAAGGGTTTGATTTGGGACACCTGGTGGCAGGGGGATGGAGGGTGTCTTAACAGAGAGAATTTAGAAAAAGAGGCTGATGTTGTAGGGGAGAGAAGGGCCTCATCTGAGCTGCCTTCAAGACTTCGAGATGGATCTGCCAGTTAGGGAGCACATATAAGTATCTATGGGCATATATATATATATACGTATATATATATATATATATATATATGTACACACACACACAAACACACACACACACACACACACACACACACACATATATGGATTGTATGAGCATATGGGTGTATAAACAAATAGATTATGTTATCACATATGGGTGTCTATATAGCTAGCTAGCTAGATGCCATATGGATCCAGAGGCCCAAGAAGAAAGCGGGGCTAGACTTATTGATTTGGAATCCTCTATAGAGGTTATTAAAAGGAGGGCAGCAAGAATAGGTGCAGGGGCAGAACCTTGGGAGATGCTCACTTAAATGCTTCATCTCTACTCCTGCATCCATGTATCCGGATCCTCGAGCGTCTCCAGACCTTGGAATCTTGAAAAGGTCTTCAGGGGCATCTCCATTTTTTCAGAGAACTAGTCCTTGGTGAAAGGCAACTGAGTGGCACAATGGATAGAGCACAGAGCTTGGAATCAGGGAGACTCATCTCCATGAGTTTAAACCCAGCAGGAGATATTTACTCGCTGTATGACCCTGTCAAGTCACTTAACCCTGTTTGTCTCAGTTTGCTCATCTGTAAAATGAGCTGGAGAAGGAATGGCCATCCACTCCAGCATCTTTGCCAATAAAATTCCAAATGAGGTTGCAGAGAATCAGACACAACAGAAATGCCTCAACAGCCCCTTATTGAACGTTGGACACTATAAACAAATGACAGCCTTGTGCCAAAAGCGTGGATCTTTGGGTTTATGAAATACTGGATTATTGTGATCACTGACTGCTGTGTATTGTGTAGCCAACCTATCCCACTGATCCATTGCTCTATTTCTTATCAAATACCCAACTGTTTTCCTGATTACCACTTTTTTTTTTAAACCCTTGTACTTCGGTGTATTGTCTCATAGGTGGAAGATTGGTAAGGGTGGGCAATGGGGGTCAAGTGACTTGCCCAGGGTCACACAGCTGGGAAGTGGCTGAGGCCAGGTTTGAACCCAGGACCTCCCGTCTCTAGGCCTGACTCTCACTCCACTGAGCTACCCAGCTGCCCTGATTACCACTTTTTAATAGAATGTGAAATCTGAAATTGCCAGCATTGGCTTTTGACTTTTAAGTTCATCATTTTTGTCTACTCTGCCACGAGAGCTCAGTAACATTGGAAACTGCATGCGTTTTCTTTCCCTTGTCAGTCCTTAAAATCAGAGAAGAACAGGATAATTGTTCCCCAGAAAAGCAGAGAGTCACAATGTGCTGGGGAAAAAAAAAGTTTTTCCTTAAAGGGAGGGAGAAAATGAGACAGAGAAAACAAGTGCAGGGGTTAGAACAGAACCCCAGGGAAGAGGAGGAGATGAAAAATTGCATGGTATTCTAAGAAGGTGGGGAGGGGATCTCTGGTATTGGGCAATAAGGGAGAAACTTCTGCTTAGCAAGAAAGGTCCATCAGCAGCTTGGAATGTAGACCAGAATGCAATCTTGATAATGATTACAACCAATGGCCCGGCTTTTCATAGCCATATATGATTTCTTCTTCTTTGTCTATTCAAGATACAGCCATCTGAAATGTTTTTTTGAAAGGATAGCTCTGCCAGGATCCTGCAAGACAAACCAACACTACCAGCAGAACGAAATGTTTGATATCTGACCCCGTGATACCTCTGTCTAGGTTGACTTTAGGGAGATGCTTTTCCTGCTCACTGAAAGAAGGCAGAACTATAGAATTTTCGAGGCAGCAGGGTGGCTCAGTGGATTGAATGTCAGGCCTAGAGAGGGGAGGTCCTAGGTTCAAATCCAGCCTCAGACACTTCCCAGCTGTGTGACCCTGGGCAAATCACTTGACCTCCATTGTCCACCCTTATCACTCTTCCACCAAGAAGCCAATACACAGAAATTAAGGGTTTAAAAAATAAAAATAGGGGCAGCTGGGTAGCTCAGTGGAGTGAGAGTCAGGCCTAGAGACAGGAGGTCCTAGGTTCAAACCCGGCCTCAGCCACTTCCCAGCTGTGTGACCCTGGGCAAGTCACTTGACCCCCATTGCCCACCCTTACCAATCTTCCACCTATGAGACAATACACCAAAGTACAAGGGTTAAAAATTTAAAAAAAAAAATTTAAAAAAATAAAAATAAAAAAGAACTATAGAATTTTGAAAAGTTATAGAATGATTCTCTAGGGGAAAATGCTTGTTTCCCTTATTGTTGCCCCTGTTCAAGATCTATTTACTTTCCAAGGCATTGAAGAGTTCCTTGGGCCAGAGCACATGTTTCTCCTGGGATGGCGCAGCCCTCACTCCTCCAAGAGTTTTGTATCAAAGCTGTATCAGTATTTCTGGGCAGATCTGACTTTGATATAGAAATTGTTCACAGAGGCAAGAAAATACAGGAGAACATGATCCATGGATAATGCTCATTTGACAATGAGGACCCCTCCTTAACGCACCTCTCGGCCAAACCTGTTGGTTAAATGTTTTCTTCTGTGAATTAGAGTGGAGCCAATGGAACAGGTAAGTTCTGTCTCAAAACTCTTTTTGGACTTTGTTCAGTCATTTTTCAATTTGTCTGACTCTTTGTGACCCCATTTGGAATTTTCTTGGCAAAGATATGTAGCCCACAGTAGTGAGAATAGGTCCCAGTAAAATCATAGCCATAACTTAGATACAGATGAACACATAGCCTAGACATCACACAAGGCCCCCAAACCCCTCCTTCCCACCCCTCCCCACAGAAACTGAATATTCTTCCAAGAAATTACTGATGCAGGAATTCTGTGAGAAACTTGGTCACAATTTGACATACTGAATTATCACCTATAGAAAACTCTGTTTAAAGTCACTGAGGTTATCTAAATCCATTGTTACCATTTTGTGAATCATTGACTTCCATTATGGGTGATCTAATCCCTCTGCTTAATTCAACTCTCTATAAGTATCTACCTGACATCAATAAACATTGTTACTGATCAGCAAGAGGCCTTTGAGTCTGTCTGTAAGTCTGTCTGTGACCCTCCTGATCCCATCCTTATCCCTCTTATCTTGTTCTATGACCCACAAAAAATTTGTTGAGCTGGTCTCTACAAAGATACTGAAGTATGTGTGACCCTAGGCAAGTCACTTGACCCCCATTGCCCACCCTTGCCACTCTTCCACCTAAAAGCCAATACACAGAAGTTAAGGGTTTAAAAAAATACTGAAGTAATTTTTCAGTTCTCTCTGCAGCTCACTTTACAGATGAGTAAACTTGGGCAGGGTTAAGTGACTTACCTAAGGTCACACAGCTAATAAGTGTCTCAGGCCAAATTTGAATTCAGGAAGACGAGTCTTCCTGACTCCAGGAATGGAGCCACCTAGCTGCCCTAGCTTGCTTGGGGAAGAAGATCAAAAGAATACAAGGTACCTTCAGTCTGTACATAAGGTCAGATATACTAAGAAAGGCATGATTCCTCCTACCAAGAGGAAAGTAGAGAAGGAGAAACTGGGACCGGGGAGATGGAAAGCATGAAGGAAGATCTTGGAATAAGGAGGAATCTGATCATTCCTGGAGGGGCAGAGGCTCATTCCTTTCTCTTCCTTCCTTCTCCCTCTACTCCAAGAGGGATAGTTATTAAGACTGAATTCAGCCAGCCTTTCTGCTTCAAGTCTCCCCTCACTCCAGCCCATCCATCTATTCAGCGTTTAGTGATGTTCCAAAAGGGCAAATCGCCCTCCCCAATAATGCCAGGGGCTCCCTATTACCTCCAAGATCAAATATAAAATCGTCTGGCATTGAAAACTCTTCATAATATTATCAGTTCTAATGTTCTTAGTTTTATGCTTTACTCGCCTCTGTCAACACTGGCCTTCTTCGTATTTCTGGTACATGACAATGTCCCTCGCCTCATGCCTTCTCACTGCTCCTCCTGCCTGTAATACTCAGCTTCTTCACTTCTGTCTCCTACCTTCTCGGGCTTCCTTCAACACATTCCTGTGCACTGCTCTGCTGTTGCCTTCCCCAAGAGGATTTCCCATTTAGGAATCAGGCTGGCTTCCCTATTCAATAATGGACGGAGGAACATGTTTTCCCTTTCTTTGTTCACCTAATGTTTGGCACAATCCCTGACCCAGAGGGAGTGGCCAAGGAACGAGTGTTGGCTGACTGGGAAGCCATTTCAGTTCTTCAGGAGATGGGTGCGTCTTTTAGAGAACTCAACCCCAAAGTATCTCCAGTTGGTGGGACGTGGAAGGCAACTGTTTCCCAAATATGCCTTCTCCTCCTCCATTGCTCTCTGCCCCAACTCCTTCCTCTCTGGACTTCTATGATTCTTTCTGGATGGAAGAGGCTTCTGCCCTTTTGGTCTCTTTCCGATCTCTGAACCTCCAATTTAAGGAAGCTCCCAGGCCAGCTAAGCCCACTCCAGTCTTCTCCAGGATTAGCTCCTCTCTCTCTCTCTCAACTTCTTTCTCTTCTGTTCCTCTGAGCTGGTACCATCTCCCACCCCCACTTCCTTTTTGGTAGTGTCATCCCTCATCAGAACGAAAGCTTCTTGAGCGCAGGGTCTGCCTTTTTGTTTCTATTTGGGTTCCCATCACTTAGCACAAAGGCTGGTATACAGTGAGGACTTAATAAGTGCTGGATGACTCGTTGACTAGATTGTCTTTGGCCGCTCCAACCAAATGCTTCCATGACACTGCACCCCCTCGCCCTGCCTCTCTCTTCTTGCTTCCATTAAAAGGGAACGGTACTTCTACGAATAGAATGCCGAGAGGCAGAAATGTTTGGCCACGAGGTCCCCATCCATCCGTCCTCACCACTGCCAGGTGCTCAATAAACACTGAACCGTCTTTGGTCTAATACAGTGAGATGACCGAGTCAACACTGAGAAGCAGGAATACTAAATGCAATGCAGAGGGAGCCTCGTACCAAATGGCCATGCTGTGGGCTCATCGCTTTGGGCACCTAGTTCCGCTTTTAAGGGAAAGCTGTTTGAATGACTGTCTGCCCACTCCGTCCCCATAGTCTCCCCACTGAGATTCCCTCCGGATTCAGCTGGATCTTGTATGCGCGTCTCTACCTGTGGGGTCCCCTCCTGACACACAGTAGGCAATGACTAAATACTCGCTCGTCTGTCCTCAAACCAGCCTCCTTCACTGGCCATCGGGATTCATCTCTTTTCTTGAGGAAATGAACGACCAAAGTGTGGTGGAACAGAAGGAACTCGGTGTACATCATCTACTCAACCGGGCCTCTTGAGCTGTGAGAGCCAGCCACAGAGGAACTAGTTAAGTCTTTAAAATGCGCCTGAAAGCTTATTGGGCATTTTTTTTAAAAACCCTTGTACTTTGGTGTATTGTCTCATAGGTGGAAGATTGGTAAGGGTGGGCAATGGGGGTCAAGTGACTTGCCCAGGGTCACGCAGCTGGGAAGTGGCTGAGGCCAGGTTTGAATCCAGGACCTCCTGCCTCTAGGCCTGACTCTCACTCCACTGAGCTACCCAGCTGCCCCGGGCATTTTTTTTTTAAAGACAAACTGAAGTGTCTTTAAGTACACTTAATAATTGAGAAATTATTGTAGGGGGCAGCTTGGTGGCTTAATGGATGGAGAGCCAGGCCTGGAGATGGAAGACCCTGGGTTCAAATCTAGCTTCATATACTTCCTAGCTATGGGACACTGGGTTAGTCACTTGACCCCATTGCCCAGCCTTTAGCTGCTCTTCTGCCTTGGAACCAATGCCTAGTATTGAGTCTAAGACAGAAGGGGAGGGGTTTTCCTTAAAGAAATCCTTGGAATTGGGCCTTGCTCCTAAAAAACAAAACAAAAACGCAGCCCTCCCTCCAGAATTGCCCACGAGGCTCTCGTCACGTCATCATTGCCAGGTTTCAAAATAAGAATTCGAAATCAGCCTTTAGGTTCTCAAGCAGACGAGAACTAGCATTTCTGTAGTGCTCTGATGCTTGGCAAGTGCTTTCTCGACCTTCTCTCATTCGAGAAACTCGAGCTCCCACAGACTAGCGATCCCTTGGAGCTTTCTGATGCTTTCCCAGGAGACCCAGGCATGGCGCTGGTTGGGAGTTGCTCCACATTCCTGGGTCTGGGAGATTCAGCAGAGATGAGGAGCTCGGGACCTCTGGGGACACTGGCCGGGCGGATTTTTATTTCTGGCTGGGAAGTGGGCTCTGTTCAGCTCCACCTGGTGGAGTCACCGGCTCCCTTCAAGGCTTAGTTCAAAATCGACCTTCTGGCAGGGCCACTGGCTACTGCCTCAGAGGCTCAGGTCCTTCTCCCAGAAATCACTCTGTTTCATCCGTGGCTTTTCTTTCCTTCTCTGAGCATCCATCATTCCCTCATTCCCCTGGCAGGCAGGAGCTGTTTCACTTCGGCCTGTTCTCTCCATCCCCTACGTGGCCCCTAATGACACAGAATCAACCTGATTTCTCTGAAATCACTGAAAGGGATCGGGGCTCACAGCCCGCCCCCAGGAGTCCCAACGGGGCAGTCCCAGAGGATGGAAAGACACTGATGGGCTGCGATTCCAGGGGAAGGGATCTGAGAGCCATTGGCAGGAGTGCTGCAGCCAATGGTTTAACTCCTCAGATAGTACCCAACGTAGGGACTGTTTGCCTTCCAGCTGTGGCCATCTTAACATCATTTCTGAGTGAGAGACAGACAGACAGGCAGACAGACAGACAGACGGGGGGGGGGGGGGGGGGAATGTGCTGTTCTACTTGTTGTAAGCTCCCTGGGAATGCTTAAATTCCACATAACCTCTCTGTCTTGGGCACAATCTAATCACATCACCTGGAATAATATAAAAATTGTTCCCCGGGGCATGGCCAGGTCTGGGTGATGGTGGCGAGGTGCCCATCATGAAGGGGCAGCAGCAGGCACGGGAGCCCCTCTAGAACTCCTCTTTCTGGCTGTGCCAAGGACAAGCTCCCTCAAGATTTCTGGTTTGGGCACCAAAGAATCCCTGGATGGTTGGATGGTGCGAGCACACACACACTCACACACACACACACACACACACACACACACACACACTCACACAAACATTTTGGAAACCAGAAAATTTCTATTATTTTATTATCATCGTTTGCCCTGTCTTTGACTTAAGATGGTTCAATAAGTTCATTCTCTTTTAGAGGCATACCAGGAATTCCCATGCAAACCCCAAGGCTGCAAAGTCCAGCTGTGGATGTCTGCAGGCGAGAGGTCACCCAGGGAAGCTGAGGGAGGCCTCGGCCACAGCAGCCACAGGGCACCGGTCAGAGCAGGGCAGCGGAGTTACGTCCACAGTAAAAAAAGAGGCAGAATCTGCGCTCCACACAGAGGCTTTCTAGTCAACCAGACGTCTGCCCTAAAGGGCTGGCACCACGTCTAGTGGGGGGGCCGGATGTCCAGGAGCGTGCCCACTCTGCCCGTGGAGAAGCGGGCACACCCAACGGAGGAGGCACCCCTCCACCAGGCTTTGGGCGGTTCCTCACAGCGTGTCTCAGGCAGGAAGAGTCACGAGAACTCGAGGGATGCAAAGGATGGTTCCAGTTTGGTTCCAGGAGGACCTCCAGGACGACGAGGCTGCATTTCACCAGCAGATGGTCATCGAGGGAGGCGGACACACACACACACACACATACACACACACACAAGGACGAAGACAATGGCAGAGATTTCATTAGTGCAAATAACATGGACAATGGTATGTTCTTTAATAGGATTTAAATAAGGCTTCAAATAATTACAGCACAACTAGCGTTCGGACACCCTAGTCCACCTGGAAAGCTGTCAGGAGCACCCTCTGAGCCTCCCGGGCATGGGTTCGAGGATGTTTACATTCAAAGAGATTGCTTCCACGGCGACCACGTCCATAGCCATGAGTAGCTCTCCGAGTCTGTTTTCTCGGTGGATTAAAAAGAGTTGGAGAAGGCCCCGGCCGCCAGTCAGGGAGGCTGACACCGAGCAAGCGCCAAGGCGCTTCCTTCTCCCGTGTTCTCTCGGGCGTTCCGAGTGACGGAAGCTCATGAAAAATAAAAAAGCCCCAAATAAAAATAGATTCTCCTACGGGAGGAGAGCTTCCCCGCCGCCACCCAGAGCGCCACTCAGTGGGCGCCAGCAGGAGCCTGGGTGCTGCAGCAGGACAGCTCCAGTTCTCTGAAGAATGAAAACAAGCCCCTCCCCCAGCTGGCCCCTCCTCCAGGCCCCTCGGTGAGGAAAGTCCAAGGCCCAGCAGGAGAGAGTGGCGCCATCTTGGAGGACGGAAACCTTCCCCCAGGAGGCCGTTCCCGACGGAGCCACCCTGTGCCGCACGAAGACGAGGGAGCGGGCGAGAGCCCGCGCACACAGACACACAGCAAACACCGCGCAGGCCGTGGGCTTGGGCCGGGACGCTCAGAAGAACTTGTCGTCGATCCTAAAGTGCGGCCGGGTCACGTCGTCAGGGTTGATGAAGACCGAGATGGACTTGCCCGGATTCTCGGTCACCAGCTGCTGCAGTTTTTTGGCCAGGCGGTCGTCGGGCTGGCCGGGGTCGGCCCCGTCGGCCTGGGGGGAGGGGAGGCTGGTGGCGCTCCCGCGCCGCTGCAGCTCCAGGGTCAGCCGGTTGGCCGCCTTGACGTGCTCGATGGCCGTGCGCAGGTGCTCGGCGGGGTCCGAGCGCACGGAGGAGAGCTTGCGCGCGTGCAGCATCACCGTCTCCTCACACAGGTGCTCCAGCATGTTGCACTGCGGGATGAAGTAGTTGGGGCACATCCTGTTGACCAGGCAGTGCTGCAGGTCGTCGATGAGGCCCAGCAGGAAGTGGGCGGCGCAGTCCTCCTGCGCCAGGTAGCTGGCGGGCAGCCGGTCGCAGGCCCAGAGCATGAGGCTGCGCAGGTGGTACGGGCTGATGGCCTTGGGCCGCGAGAGCAGCTTGATGATGATGGCCTTGCACGCCTGGTACGCCTGCATCAGGCTGCTCGAGATGCACTTCTTGAGCTGTACCTCGCTGCGGGCGAACGACAGCCGCCACTCGTTGTCCTTCTTGCCCTTGTGCGAGCAGGCGGGCACCAGGTAGAAGCCGCTGATGACCTCCTCCTCGGTGATCTTGCCGTCCCAGAAGTGGTTCTCCATGAGCCAGCTCTGCGCCACGGCCGGCCAGCCCTTGAAGGACACCACGGGCACGATGTCGTAGAGCATGCGGCTGCTGCCCACGCCCAGGATGATGGAGAGCACCGTGCCGCTCTTCTCCACCTTGTCCACCCGCGGCGTGCCGCGCTGCGGCTTCTTCTGCACCTCGGACAGCACCACGCGGATGGAGTCGTAGAACCACTCGGCCACCTTGATGGGCGAGAAGAAGTAGTTGGTGGCCCCGCTGGCGTGGTCGGCCACCGTGCAGCAGTCCCGCCACTTGCTGATGGTGCCCTCGTCAAAGAGCCGCAGGCTCAGCCAGGAGTGGCACAGCGCCGAGTGCCGCATGTCCAGCGTCACGGGCTGGTTGCGGTCGTGCAGCTTGAGGGCCGGCACGAGCAGGGTGAAGTCCATGTCGTAGTCGGTGCCCCGCGCGTACACGTTCAGCTCGTCCAGGTCCAGGTCCACCACGCCCTCCCGGACGCCCCCGGAGAGGAGCAGGTACTCGTTGGCCACCGGCAGCTTCTGGTCCAGCTTCTGCACCATCCCTGCGAAGCAAAGACAAAGGGCTGGTTTAGGGGCAGCCTCGCAGTGGCAGGAGGGCCCGCAGGGAAGCCTCGGCCGTCCTCGACCCCCCATTTTCCTGAAGAGGTAACTGAGACCCAGAGAGCTTAGGGGCCTCCCCAAGTCGAGGGCAGACAGGGCAGAATTAGAGCCTAGGGGCGGGTGGTGCCATTTCACTTGGGTCTGACTCTCCCTCACCCCCCCAGGGGGGTTCCTGGCAGAGATCCCCCAGGGATTTCCTTCTCCGGCTCATTTGACAGAGAAGGAAACTGAGGCAAGCAGGGTGAAGTGACTTTCCTAGGGTCACACAACCAGAAGTGTCAGATCTGAACATTGGAAAATGAGTCTCCCTGACTCCAACGCCAACAACATCTAGTGACCCCCCCCAACAGCCCCTGGAAGAGCCCGCCTGGGGGGATTCTGGTGGAGGCCCCAGGGAGGACTTTGTGCTTGGTCTGTTTGTGTGGGTGGGTTTTGTTTTTCCTCCCTTTGAATAGAAAGATCAACAGAGGACTTAGTGATCCCAAAGCCCCAAAGACAATATTAAGGTTGGGCATGCAGGATGCTGGTTAGCCCAAAGGAAAAAAGCAAACCGGGAATCTCAGAGGGAAGCTGCGCTGATATGGTCTCTGTCTCCCCTCTCCTCTCGCTCTCTGTCTCGGTCTCTCTTCTCCTCTGTCTGTCTCTCATGCTAGCCCTTTGCCTCTGGCCGCTTGTGGCCACTGTGTGCCTCAGTTTCCTCTACTATACGATGGGGCTGAGAGGAGCGCCTGCTGCGCAGGGCTGTCCAGACTGGCGCAAGCACAAGTTAGGTGGTCTGAGCCGAGCAGGACCAGAGCCCCCTCCCCTCCCCCCCAGCTCCCAGTGTAAAGCAGGGACAGAAACACTGGGCAGGCCGAGGGGGGGAGGGGAGATGATTTGCCCCCCCCCCCCCCCCCCCCGCCTGCAGGGGGGCGGGGCGGCCCAGTGGGCAGAGAACCTGGAGGCAGGAGTGGCCCTGGGCAAGTCCCTGAGCCCCAGCTAACACAGGTGATGCGCCTGGATGCCCAGGTGAGAGCCAGCGCTTGGGGGGGGGGGGCCCGGCGCTGGGCCTCGAGGTGCGCCCGGTGCCATCACGAGGGGGCTCCCACGTCAGATACCCGTATCTGACCCTTCTAGGGCGGCCGGCGAGGCGTCACTGCCAGGGAGAAGGAGGTGGGTGACTCCTTCTACCCCCCCCCAGTATCTGAGGGCCCCCCAGGCTCAGGGGGACATCCAGGGGGAAACTCCTCGCTGCCTTTTCTGAGAGAGTCACTTCCTCGGGCGGCCGACAGATGGCCCCACACGCCGCCTCATGGGCTCCGCAGCGCCGCCTTCTTTATTTCCTTCCTTCCTGGAGAGGAAGATGCGGCCTGGCCGGCTCAGGCCTTCCTGGGGGATTCGGAGGAGCTGCGGGAACCAGGAGAGCTCCGGGAGGGTTGGGGGGAGGGGCCACCGAAAGGGGGAGGGGGCAGCCGGGGTGGAGGGGGGGAGGGAGGAGAAGGAAAGGGAGAGCCTCCCTCTGGCGCCTGCCCAGCCTGCCGGAGGGAGCTGTCGGGGGAGGCGCCATGAAGTATTCCTACACCCCCCCTCGCGGCGCCATTAAGAATTCATGAATGAAACTTCTGTACCTGGGGAGGGGGAGCGTGGGGGAGGGGGAGCAGGCCAGCATCGGCCCAGGCCTTGGGGGGGAGGAGGAGGGGGGCCGTACTTTGGGGTGCTGCTGCTCCCCCAAGCACAGCCCCCCTCAGCTCTTCTGCCTGGGGCCGTCCTTATGAAAGGGCCGATAACTGATCGCCCTCCCCGGCTTAGGCCCGGCCCGCCGCCCACCAGCTGGGAAGGCCTCCGCCAGGCTGTTGGACACCCGGAGAGCCCGGCCTGGGGAGGCTCGTCTGGGGCCCGTCAATCCGAGCCTGCTTCAACAGGCCTGAGGAGAAGCCTTGGCTGTGTGGCTGCGCCTGGAGGCCGAGGCCCCCCCCCCCCCCCGGGCGCTTTAGTCCCCCACAAACCCGGGCTGGCGGGGCTACGGCTGAGGAGGCTGAGGCGGCGCGAGGGCCGGGCCGGGGCCCTCCCAGTGCTCAGCCGGAGCCCCAGTCACCACCACTGGGAGGTCTCGCGGAGGATTCTGGGGAGCCTCGCAGGTGACGTGGCGTGGATGAAGGCACGAGACGGCCGGGGTTGGCGGCGGCAGGGCCTCGCGCGGGGCTGGTCCTTCTGGGACAAAGTCAGACACTTTTCGGAATCAGAACTGGGACTACGTAGGAAAAGCGGGCCAAGTAACAGACACACCCAGCAGGGGGCAATCAGGGCCGACTTCCCAGAGGAGGAGATCTTAGGCCTCAGGAGCCCCAGCTTCAGGGACGATCTGCCCGGCTCAGTGGCCCAAGTCAGGCCTGGAGGCCTGGGACGCCTCCCACCGGGTGACCCTACAGCCTCTGTCCTGGTTCTAAGAGGGAAGGGGAGGCTTAGGAAGAAAGAAGGGCAGAAGCTCGAGGTCCCCATCGAGCAGCAACATGGTGAAAGGGGGGGAGGCCGGGGAGGGGGGAGGCCAGAGGCAGCCGGCAAACCTACAAAGGGCGGAGGGAGAACATCAGGGGCAGACAGACAGACAGATGAGGACAGACGACACCTGGAAAGGATTCCACCGGCCTCTGAGGCCTCCACTGGAGGCCAGAGCAGGCAGGGAGCCACCTGAGTCCATTGAGCCACTGTGGGCCCAGCGAAGGACAACAGCCAGTCAGGGAGGCTGAGTGTAGAGGCCGGAGGGAGAGGGAAGGAGGCCCAGGAGAGCTGCCACGGGGCCCAATGACAAGCCCATGTGGGGCCTGGGAAGGCCTGAGGGCAGCTCCAGGGCTCTGGTCTGGCTCAGCTGGGGCAGGCCAAGGTGAGGAGGGGTGAAGGCTGGATAAATCGGGGGGAGGATCATCCCCCGAGATGATAATCTGAACTCACAGGAGGGGAGATGCCCACCAGGACAGGCCTGTGTGTAGGAGCCAGCCAAGATGGGGCTGAGAGAGGCAGGGAGGCCAAGGAGGAGGAGGCTGGAGATGAAGAAGAGGCCGGAGATCTGGCGACGAGATCCCCACAGCCTTGGAGGCGGAGGCCAGAAGGGAGATGGGAAGCCATCTGTGACTGCCCAGCAGCCTGGGAAGAGCCTGACAAAAAGTTCTCACAGAAAAAGGGAGTGCTTGGGAGCTACAGCTGGGAAGGGAGGCCCACAAGCCCATCCTGGCTCCGCCGAGGCCCAGACGCGGCCTCACTAACCCAGGAGGCCTCAGAGTCCTGTTGAGGTTCTGAGAGACCATGCAAGCCTCCTCCCTCACTTCAGAGATGACCAAACAGGGTTAGAGAGGTTGAGGGCTCCACCCTCCAACCCGCTTCATACTGAATCCAAGTGCAGCCCTCCGCACTGTGCCACAGGTGTCTCATCTCACTGGGGGCTCCAACAGCCGAGGAAGGGGGAAGCCTTTGTCCTGCCCAAGGCACATAACTAGCACACAGCGGAGGTGAAACTCGAACCCAAGACCTTCGCTCCCCACACCCAGTGTGCCCTCTGCTGGCGCTTTCCTTCGAGGGTCCCAAGCTGCCATGGAAACCTCAGCGGGTGTGACGTACCAAAAGGAGGTGATGCAGGACAGACCTTTCTGAACATCCCAGGCGCGGGCAGGCATGAGACTTCTTTGCCACCCCCCCCCATCAGAACTGGAGCAAAGACCTCCCCCATTCCCCCTTCCCCCTCTCCAAGGGGAGCAGACAGACAGACAACAAACCATCAGCCTCTTCCACAAGTCGGCAGCTGCCAGGCACCAGGCCAGGTGGAGCACAGACCGGGCATCGGACGGCACATGGGTTACCCGAGGGCTGCCAGGCAAAGCGCAGGTAGCACCCCTGCCCCAGGCCCCCCAGCTCTCCAAAGAGCACCCTCACAGGCCAGGCCCCCAAGGCCCAGCTCATCTGGAATCAGCCGCACTAAGGGCCTGGCACCATGGAGGCAGCTCTCAGAAGCCTAAGAGGGTGAGGCGTGGGGGAAGCTCGGAGCCCGTCTGCAGGCTCATCCTCACTGCAGCCAAAAAGAAGCCAGACGCCTGCTAGTTTCCCGCTTTGTTTATTTAACTGAGAAACTCTCCTGGGGGACATCTTGCCACCCTTCTCTGCCCAGGACCCATCACAGAGACGGCGGTGACAACAAAGGCAAGAAAGGGCTGGACACAGAACCATCTTGGTCCTCTTCTCACCAACTAGGAGGAAGGAGCCCGGACAGGTCTCAGGGCTGGCCTGAGGTCAGTGTTCTGGGGGACACCCTGCCTGGACTAAACCCACATATGCATACCCAACCGAGGGGCTGCCAGCATCTCCTGAAAGACCCTTGGCGATGGGGAGCTCATTACCACTCTAGGCACTCTAGCTCCAAATGCAAAGCAGTGCTGACCCATCTGCTGTGAGCCAGGATCCAGCCCAGTGATGCCCAGATCTGACTGGACCCTCCTCAACTCTGCCATTTTTACAGGCTCCCAAATTGTTCTACAATCCTACAGAGACCTTGTTTTAGCCTGTAGCCCTCTCCTGTAGCTACGTCACGGTCTATCCTGCACGCGGTGATCATCCCAAACACGTCTGCCTTCTGCTCCTCACTCAGAGCCCTGAAATTCCCATCTCCCACCCTTCGTCCTGGATGTCCCAATACAAGGCACTGCTCTCCTCCATGGCTGCTTCCTGACGGAGCCCCTCTCTCCCCCTAAGATGCAGCTCAAACCTTTCCTGGGATCCCCCTCCTCCCAACTTCTTGTAGCTAACTAGAGAGCTGGGTGCAGGGGAGGATTCGAATTCAAATCTAGGCTCAGACTCTACTTGTGTGACTCTGAGCAAGTCATAACATGGTCTCAGTTTTTCCTTCTGAAAAATGGAAATAGTAACAGCAACTACCTCAAAAGGTTATGCGAGAGGCACATGAGAGAATGTATGCAGACGCCTTTCAAATCTCAGAGCACTTTATGAGGGCCGTCATTATGATGATCGAAATGAAAGTGGAATAGGCAGCTGGGGATGAGGGAGAGACTCAGAGACGGACAGGCAGAGAGGGAGAGCCAGAGAACGTGAGTTTCCTTCAGGCTCAGATCTCGCCCTTTAGGGAAGCCGGGATTCACTGCACAACTTCACTGAACTTGGACTCCCAAGCCTGGCAGCCAGAACTACCACGGTGGGGACTGGATCTGGGGAAGCCCTAGAGCCGCACAGCGAAAGGGGCCGGGGAAGGTGGCGGTTACAAATACCTGGTAGAAACTCTGCTGAGAATGAAGAGAATTGGATTTCTTTTAGATTAATGCTGCGTGCAATTCCATTTATTTTGAACACATTCTGTGTAAACAAATACCTGAGCCTCTCAGAAATGACTTGCAGCTGGAGAATTCCTGAGCATCTCCACTTGGGGTTGAAATAAATGCAAACCTCACAGATGCCTGGAAGCCCTAAGCAGATCTTTCAATAGAAAAGCTCATATTGGATAAACAGAGGCTGGCAAAGCAGAAGATGTGGGATGAGCTCAGTGTGAAATAAGTGCATATAGATAGATATCCCTAAGAAAAGTTTGTGATTCTAGATAGGCAGATACCTCTGTCTCCCTCCTCCCCTCTGTCTCTCTGTCTCTGTCTCCATCTGTCTCTGTCTTTCTCCGTCTCTGCCAGCCTCTCTCAGTGAGTATTTGTCAGGAGTTTGCTGTGGGCCAAGCTCTGGCGAGGTGCCGAGGGCCCAGAGACGACCCCCGACTCCAAAAGGAAAGTCGCTGCGCTCAAGGACTTGGCACTTTATTCAAGGGCACAACAGACCCACAAGGGCACCTCTTGGTCCCTGGGGTGGACGCCAGGCATGCCAAGGAGACAGAAGGGAGATCATCCCACCTCGGTAACAAGGAGACAAGGAGAGGAAGAGCCAGAGAGGGCCGCAGACACCTTACAACACCCTCATGGTCTCCCTTTGCCCGAGGGCCTCCTGCCTCTGTGCTGGCACAGGCCCAGTCACAGGCTCGATGGACTCAAAGGATGGGTCTGTGGAAAAACCAGGGGAACAAGAGGCAGCCCATCAGCCTGGCCCTGAAGGATGCCGTTGGGACCTGTTTAGATTCTCCTCTGGCCTTGGTCCAACCATGAGGGGGTCCTTAATTTAGACCTGAGCATGGCCTTGGCCCAGTGGCCCAGTGATCTCTTCTATTGGTCCCCAGTGTGAAAACTGAGCCTTGGCTGAACGGTCCTGAGGACATCCCAGATGTGGGAGGGTGGCAGCAAGCTGTGCATTTGCCATCGTTTCATTTGGTCTCGACAGTCATGGCCCAAAGCAAGGACTCTCCTTATCCTGCCTCAACTGAGGCACGGGGTCATGGAGCTGCTCAAGGGTCTCAGGTGGGATCTTAGCTCGGGTGTTCTCAGTCCAAGTCCAACACACTTATACTTCAGGAACCCGGGAAGCTGCCTGGGCACCAAAGGGGAGGCAGCGTCTGAGAGAAGGCTCAGGCTTGCTATCCAAGAATAACCGGCAGCCAAGAGACTCCCCAACAACTGTGGGCTTCTGACTTGACCGTCCATCGGCGCATGTGCACCCCCTCCAGAAGCTCTCCAGGGAAGTCTGCGTGATGCCTCCTCAGGGGTATCCCAGGGTGACACTCTTGTTTCTGAGGTCCTTTTCAACCCTGTGATTCTGCGGAGCCCAACATGGCAGATGGCTCCCAGCCACAGCACAGAGCCCAAGAACCCGCCGCGATGCCCAGGGTCACCGAGGAGATGGCTTCCTGGAAAAGGCCAGGCAGGGAAGGAGCAGGGGAAGGGTGGCACCTGACGCCAAGAACAAAGGTCTGGAAGGATCTGTGGGACCCAGAAACAACTATGTGGAGGCTGTGGGGGGACGCAGGCATGATTTGGAGATGAAAAGGCCAGGATGGATGGACCCACGAGCCTGCGCACTGAGGAACAGAAGAAGAGGAAGAAGAGGGGGTGTGGCATTGCCCTCCAGACTGAGAAGCTGGAAACCAAAGGCTGCTGCCCAAGAAGGGCCACCAGAATATAGGCTTGGGTCTCTCTGACAGAACACACCAGCCCCACAAGCCCCTCTTTCTATGGAGTCCTCACAGGATGAGGCTGGTGCCAGGACAGACTGAGCCTCGGTGGCTTGTCCCCAGGCGGTCACAGAGTCCGGAGCATTCTTCCTGTTCCACTAAACAGAACCTTCTCCGATACCAAATGCAAGGACATGGAGAGGACACTGGACCTGGCAGCAGCAGCATGACCAGGACTCCCAATTTGGCCTCTGATTCTTGTTAGCTGGGACCCCGGGCAAGCACCTTTGCCTCTGTCACCCTCAGTTTTCTCATCTTCAAAATGGGGATGATGAGCAGCATAGCACCCCCCCCCCAGAGCTATTGTGAGAATAAAACAATCTCATGTGGCAAGTGTTGGGCAAACTCCAGGCTCCAGATAAATGCTTTTTATTATCGAAGGCACCACCTGTCCCAGGACTGTGGGACCACCCCAGGGCACAGGCTCTCGGGGGTACCAGAACCAACACATGGTCACCGTTCTGGACCCAAAAAGCCCTGGCACTGGCAGCACAGGATGAAATACAGACACGCCATCGGGGGTGCCTGTGTGGGCTCTTGAGAAAAGCAAACACTCTGCTAGTCCTGGCTGGGCTTGGCCCCTGCTATCATGGCGAAACGGAATTTTAAAAATGTAAAACGTTCCAAGCTCTCATTTATCAGCCCCAACAGCGGGGTCCAAGAGTCCTTCCCCGATTGTCTTTGGAAAGCAGCCGCCCTCTCCCCCACCCAAGGGAGCTTTCCTTGGACACCGGGGCCCCAGCTCCGGGCTCCCCCCACTCCAGCTTTACCTGCTCTGCGGTCATCTCGGGGCTGGCCTGAAGCTCCAGATAGGGGCTGAGGGTGCCGGGCCCCCACGGCGACTGTCCAAGCAGAAGCTCCACGCCCTCCCTCCCCGCCCCAATCTCGTGCCCTTCCATTTGGGCAGCCTCCTTCCTGTGAAGCTGGGCTGTTGCTCGGTCACACATCCAGGGGAAAGTGGGGAGCTGTCGAGAAAAGAGCTCTCACGCTGCCATCGCTGCCAACGCTGCCTTTGTGGAGAGGGGACAGACTGGCCTCGGCCTGTCCTGATCTCCCCTGGCCCAGATTTTTAATCTCCATCAAGCAAGGCTGCCATCTGCTGCCACCCCCAACCTCCCAAGGGAGGGTGACGCGATGAGACGAGGCTCTCGTGCTTTCTGAGAGGCCCCGGCGCTCCCTGGGCCCTGCCGCTTCCAAGGAGCTTCTGAAGGGGGAACGAGGGAGTGGCCCACAGCCAGGCACGCGCTTCTGGGCCCCCCTCGCCCCTACTGCCTTCCTTCAGCTGCTTCCCTGACCCTGGGCACCTGCGCCCGGTCGTGCGGTCAGAGCTGGGGGCATCCAGACAAGGCTCCAGGCTAGGTGCCGTCTGCTCCAGAGGGAGCCGGGGCTGCCCAGCCTTCCAGGACCCGAGTCCAGCACATGGCCTGGGTTGTTAAGGCTGCCCACTCGTTCCCAGGCTGGAAAGCAGGAGGCTCCTCCTGTTTGCTTCCTCAGTGGGTCAGCCAGAGCAAGGTCCAGGGAGCCCCAAGAGCTCCAGCCCGCCCCGGGGCCATGGGCTGGTGCCTCCTGGCTTTCCAAGGACTCGGAGCCTTGGGGCCATCAGAGGATTCACGGGCAGAGAAGCCGGGCCCTGGGCACAATGCATGGGGCCCGGGAGCGGGAAGGAAAGGCTTCCAAAGCCCAGACCGGCCCTGGCTGGGAGACCGGAAGGAAGGAGACGCAAAGATGACCGGCTCCAAATCCCTTCTTTCCTGCGTCCTCCTGTGCCAGCCCAGGCCCCCTCCCTGCTGTGCAGTCTCAGCCACCCTTCAGGTGCCCTCGCAGGGGTCCCTCATTTCAAGCCCCCCCCCCCCGGCCGGTAGCTCCCCGGAGGCAGGGGCAGCTTTGCTCTCTCTGGACACATCTCGGTGCTGCCATTCCTTCATATGAGCTCGTGCTTGGGGAGGGGCCCAGCGAGCCCAGAGCTCTGTCCAAGCTCCCTCCAGTCCCGACTGCCCCGGCCAATTCTAGCACGCACAGGCCATGCCCCAACGGGCCAGCATCCTCCCAAATGCCCGCAGAGCAGAGGATGCCCAGGGGCCTGTTGGCCGGTGACCCTCAAAGAAGCAGGAACCATCCACAATGGAAGCGAGACACGTGGACGCTCTCCCATCTCAGGCATCGGAGAACTGGCATCCGAGCCAGGCCTGGCTTGGCTCTGGCGCTCTCCAGGTCTAGTTTCCTTCGAGCAGAGACAGAAATATCCCAAAGACCAGAGCGGCTCCCATGGGGTTCTGCCCCGCAGAAGGAGGGCACAGAGGCCCCCCAAGCTCAGGGGCTGAGCTCCTGCCTCCAAGGAGATGCATGAGACATCCAGTGGGGACACATTCACCTCTCTGGCAGCCAGGCAACAATCCTTTGTTAGATGGCTCCTGTGTGCCCAGTTCTGGGCTAGGAGCAGATGCCAGGCTCAGTGTCCTCCCCACTGGGGCTCCTGGCCAGCCCAGGGGAGAAACAGAGTGGGGAGAAGGGAAAGAGCCGACTTCTGCTCGTACCATGGAGGCAGAGGCTCTGGAGGGATCCAGGCAGGGGCCGGATGGCCCTCTGGCACCGCGGAGGAGCTGCTTGATCCAGGCGGGAAGAAAGGAGGGGCTGGGCAGCCTCTGGGGTTCCTGTCCCCGGCCGCCACCCCTGGAGGGCTTCAGTGCCCTCCCTGGGCTCCTAATCCAGTTTCCCACCACTTACCTCTGCAGGCTCTGGGCCCCACTCATAGCCCAGGCCCCCCTGCCTGCCAGCCCCTCACTTTTACTAGACAAACATGGAGCATGCCCAGGCCCGTCAGGCCTCTCTTCTCTGGGATTTTCCTTCCTCAGGAGTCTCCCCTCCTGGCCCATCCCACAGCCACCCTGAGATGATTCTACCTCCCTTGCTGACCTCCCTTCACCCCTGGACCACTATTGGGGAGCTCAGATGTCTCAAGGGCCCCTTGAATTCCCAAATAGCAGCCAAGGGCCCTCTCAGGGACCATCACAGATGGGGGGGGGGCTCTCTCCCTTTCCCCCGACAGGGCTCAGAGCTGCACAGGCTGGGGGGTGCCAGCCTTGCCAGCCTGAGGCAGTTGCCAAGACACGTCAGCTCTAGGGGTGCTCCAAGTCAGGGCACGGCCAAGGTCTGATTTGTGCCCTCCTGCCCACATGAGGGGTTTGGATGAAGGCGGCGGGTGGCTATGCCTCAAGGCACATGCAGGAATTTTCTTTCATCCTCATGCCAAGGTCTGCCCACGTCCCCTTCCCCCTCCACATTCACCACCTCCCTGTTCCATGCCCCCATCTATGGCCGGCCAAAGCCAGTCTTTCCCCGCTCACACACTCAGAAGTGGCAGATGACAACCTCCCCTCCCGCTGAGCCACCTCTTTCTGTAAGTGAGAGGGTGGTGCCAGGCTGGGGGAGTACCAGGGCAAGGCGGTGCCAGGCTGAGGTGGCATGAGGCTGAGACACCTCCTCCTGGGAGCGAGAGGGTGGTGCCAGGCTGGTGGGGCACCAGGCTGAGCTGGCATCTCTCTGCGGGGGACTCAGCCATTCCTTCCTCCATGACACACTCCCTGCCCATCTCTCGGCCACGTAGCTTTTGGCCAGAGTTGGCACAAGTGAGTGCCCGAGGCCCTGCCAACCCAGAGCACAAGGTGCCGGCTGTCTCGCCCCTCTCCAGACCCCACCCCCCAATCTGGAGGCTCTGGAAGCCACCCCCCCCACACTTGGAATGGACACAGCTTCAGCTTTGGCAGTCAGTTTCCTCATCTGTAACATGGAGCCACCCTGGCGATCAGGACCCCTGGGGGTGGGTGCAGGAACAAAGAGAGAAGCATGTGGAGGCTTCCTGAAAGGGGGATCCCAGAGCACAAAGCTGAGCCTTGTCCAGAGGAGCCATGGAAGGGGCTGGAGGGGTGCCCCGAGAGGTGTCTCCCCAACATCTCCCCACGGCTCTGTAAAGGTTCCCCTTGCTGGGGATGATGGGGAGAAGCCGATGACCCTGAGGTGGGGGTGCTGCCCCACAAGATTTCACAGTTGGGAGGAGCCTCTGTTGTGGGAAGGCCTCGGCCATTCTTTTAATCCTCCCAGAGTCCCTCCCGCATTCCTGATCTGAGAGATGACAAAACAAGCTGAGAGAGAGAACCAGGAAGGGGCTGAGGGAGGATTCGAATGCAGGACACACCACCTCTCTCTCTCAAGCTAGTCTGTAGACTACAGTGTTTCCCCACAGTCTCACCCTCCTGTGCATAAACCTGCGATTCTGCCTTAAAAACTGTGTGTTCTCCTACCGTTTGACAGGATTCTCAGGGCCCCCCATTCCCGGCCAATTTTACCTGGAGAAGCCAGGGAGGCCCAGGGGAGAGAGAGCCTGGAGACCAGAGGTCCTCAGACCCTTCCCGGCTGCATGACCTTGAGCAAGTCACTTAGCCCTCCTGCCCAGCCCTTTGCTGTAGCTCTGTCCATCCTCAGCCCGAAGGGGAGGCTCTGGGTGGGCCCCGCTCGGCCTGCGGATGCCCAGAAGCGCTCACAGCGTCCCCTGCACGAGGACGGAGCTCTGGAGAGCCGGCCTTTGGCTCTCTGTGGCCCCAGCACTAGGCACGCTGCCTCCGGGCCCCCTCGGGCTCCCCGGCCACTCATGAGCACCTCGGATGTTCCTATTTCTACAGCATAAAATGAGATTATTCTTATCTGTGTTTGTTATAATTATTGTAATGGAACATGATATAAATACATGCTAGGCTGAATTATCCATTACAATTTGTTATTGTTACATTATAGCAAATATTATTCCCTGTTATGATTTGTTATCTCTTTAGATTATTTTTCGTATATTAATCTAACAAAATAACTATCACAGTTGCTCCAAAGATGAGGCTCGCCAAAGTCTTTCTGGTAATCTTGGGGCTTCGCACAGTGCCCGACATGCCGCAGGAGCTCGTGGCCGGGTGGCCCTGCACCGTCCCCTTCTGTCTGCTCCTCCAGCGCCATCCGTGCAGAATCCCCCGTCCTGGGTCTCTCCCATGACATCCCTGAGGCCAGTGGAGGCAGCTGCTGGCAGAAGGCCCAGGTTGTGGCCTCGCATTGCGAGGTTCTCTCACCCACAGACAGAGCTGATAGCCCGAGAAAAGCCCGGACTCAAGGGCCCCCCGAGCAAGCCTCTGGACCTGGACCAATTCAGGCAACAAGAGTCCAGAGGATGGGCAGGAGGCTCACATGGAGGCTCCCATCGAGACCTCAGTGCCAGGGGAAGGAGGAGCCTGACACAGGGGGGAACCGAGTGGTTTCTTACCAGGCCTTCTCCAGCAGGATGACAACTGCCCAGGATTGTGCTCCAAAGGGCTGCAGTGCTGCCCGGCTCAGAAGGGGACCTCAAGGGGGCACCCGCTCACCCTCCAGGTTCGGCTCTCTGCCAGGTCTCATTCACCCCTTTCCTGCACAGGGGGATTAGTTTCAAGGCTAAACAAAGTAGGAGGCAGGGCAGGAAGCACCAGCAGCTTTGGGGAGCAGAGGGGCCCAAACATCAGGATCAGGGGCCTGAAGAAGCCCCCGGTGCTCCGAATGCGTGTCATGCTCTATCCTGGGCCACGCCGCCCTACATCTCAGAAGAGATGAGCACTGAGGCACCGAAGCATCACGAAAAAAAAGACGATCGCATCAGTCCCATCAGGGGAAGCGGAACAGCCACAACTTCTCTGTTCTCCGCAAGTCAAAGGGTCCCTTGAATCAGGTCTGAGGGAAAATGGATGGACGATTCCTTCCAAGCACTGCCCAGCATACACTTCCCTCCAGGCAGGCCAGTGGTCCTGGCCACATCCCAACACCCGGGTCTGATCGAGAACCCCACAAATGCCTTTTTGCTGGTTCTTGCGCTCATTGTCACGGCACCGTCTCCAAGTCTGGGAGAGAGACCTGACTTGCTTTAAGCTGCACCCCTCTAGAGGGGCCTCGTTGAGGGGACACCAAATCCATTTAAATCATCCATCACAAAAATGCTTCAGCTCAGCACAATTCCAATCACCAGAGCAATTACTATGCGCAACCCAGATTGTGGAGCATGACAGACAAGGCCAGTCTGGGAGGCGGGGGCAGAGGCCTAGGAAGCCAACTGCTTTTATGTTGGAAAACAAATAAGAACAGCAGAAACAGAAGGTAAGGATCATGCACATCCTCTAGAGCAGTGAGTCCCAAAGTGGGCGCCACCGCCCCCTGGTGGGTGCTGCAGCCATCCCTGGGACGCAGTGATGGCCACAGGTGCATTCGGGGGCAGTGAATAACTGTAGGGGGGCGGTGACAGTATGTGACAGGGGCGCTAAGTCATATTTTTCTGGAAAGGGGGCGGCAGGCCAAAAAAGCTTGGGAACCCCTGCTCTAGAGAGCCAACTGAGAGTCTGAGCACTCTGGAAAAGCAGGATGAAAAGGAGTCTCATTGAGGGAACAGCACGGCGGACACCACCACAGTGGGGATAGACAGAGACGCCAGGATGCCAGCTCCAAACTGCTGTGGGAAAGGACCAGAGTAAGGGCACAAGGAGAGGACCACAAGGCTGTAGAAATCTTTGGGATGATGCTCTAAGGAAAAGTCCCTGCTGTCCTGCCCCAGGTAGGACCCAGAACAGTTCTCCTCAGCCCACAAATCTTTCCCGGAGACTGGCTGAGTGACCAGTGCCACTCATGGTATCCGATCTGTTCTCGGATTTAGTGAGTCCATCCCAGGGTGCCCTGGGGCTGGATCCTGCCTGCTGGACTCCCCTGACCTATGGATTCTCCAATAGAAGTCTGTGGGAGCCTTCTTAGAAGGACCTCTGCCAGGGAGGAAGACCAAGAAACTTCAGAGAGTGCTTCCCTGGGAGGGTCCTCAGTGCTGGATCGATCACTAGTGCCCAGAAGGCCAAGGCCGGGGAATACTGACGGTCATCATCTAGGGGAGCTGGCAGTCTGCTGCTCAGGCTCAGAGGAAACAGAAAGACATCAAGGACACGCCGTGTGTTCCCAAAAGCCAAAATGGCCTCAGGGTGGAAATAGTAGGCAAATGGAATCTCTGCCTCATGCCAGGCAGCCTGGGGGGCAGCTAGCCCTGGAGAGTCCTGAAGAAAGAGACACCGGCCCCACAGTCCCCAGGTGCGAGGCGGGCCCATCTCTCCCTCCCCATGGTGACCTTTGGCTCTCCACATTCTGATTTCAGACCTAGACTTTGGGGCATGTTGGGGGGAGCGGTGCCTCGAGGCCTTTGTGACCCGGGCCAGTCGGGGATCAAACTGGGCTGAGCCGCTCTCTCGTCCCCCACATTCTGCCAGTCACCGGCCCAGCCTGGCCGCCTCCTCAGCTCTGTGCCGCCACAGCTTTACCAGTCGTGGCCACACAAAATGGCAGCGATGACAGCAATAACAAAAACTCCACTGGGCAGGTGGGTCTCCCATGGCCCCAGCTCATCCTTTAGCCTGAGTTTCCTGGCCTGAAGTCTGGGGATAGATTTGGGGAGATCCATGACCTCGGACGGGGCCACAGGCATCCCCAGCCACAACATGAAAAGAAGTTGCCAGCCTCATCCCTGGCTCTAGTTTTCAAGGTTGGAGGCAGAAAGAGGAAGAGAGCAAGAAGAAAAGCCGGGAGTCCAGGTGGGGGCTGTGGGGTGCTAACGAGGCATCCTGACCACCAGACCCAGCTGACGGCCTCTCCCTGGAGGGCACAGAGCCCTCAGCTTGGAATCAGAAAGATGAGAGTTCCGATCTGGCCTCCGATCCTTACCCGCTCTGTGATCCTGGACAAGTCATTTAACCCCAGTTTGTCTCAGTTCCTGAGCTGGTCACAGAGTCAGACAGGGCAGAGCCACAACAATCCGGATCACTGGACAGCATTCATGTCATAAAATGCAGCCAGACCCAAGGGTCAGCGGGCGAGGATGGTGTTCACCCCCAACAGAGCCGATGGCCTGATCCAGGGTCCAGCTTTGTCTCGGATAAAATCACCCGGAATGGGGAAGGGGCATGAGACTCTGAAGGGCATAACTCTCCCAGTGTGGAAGCTCCCTCCAGAGAGGGGTGATAGCCTCCCTCTGACATCATCAGTCAGTCCTGAGCACAGAGAGGCAGGACAGCTGAACATCAGAGGCAGGATTCGAACCCAAGGTTTCCAGGACTCCCGCTCTGCACCAGCCCCCTGCCCACACTGCTCCAGGTGCAGCACCTGCCTGTGAGCTGACGCTTTCTGGGTCCAGGGGCCCCGGTTACTGTGCTAGAGATGAGAAAGCCCCAAACCAGGGCCAGATGTAGCTCCCAACACCCCAGGGCAGTTTTCGTACTCATCTCCTTTCATCTGCCCTGTGGGATCCCAGAATGGGCTCCCCAGAGGTCTGGACCCACCCAAGAAAGCCCGACAGCCCCCTGAGACAGGCAGGACCCTGGAGGTCCAAATGGGGGAGATCCCCGAGGCTCCCTCCCCCAAGTTCAGGGCCTCTGAGGAGGCTCATCTCTGCCTCCTTGACAGCGGCCTTTTCCCTCTGAGACTCCTCCCCACATCCAGATGGTGGGAAGCCACAGGGGAGGAGACAAATAACTCGAGAAGAGCGTTGGATGGGACACGGCTAACCAGCTGAGTGACCAAGAGGCCGTGAGGGCCCCCGGCATTTCTGCCCGAGTGTGGGCAGAGGCCCCCCACTGTTGTTCTCAGGCACTGCAGGCCCCCAGCATGAACAGTGATGCTCAAGGAAGTAGCCTCCAACGTGGCGGCCCGGTGCTCTGAGCCATTGGGCTTTCCAATGAAGACACGATGACAGCCTTTCCCCTGGGTGTCCTGAAGGGCTCCCGGGCTTGGCAGAAAGGAGGAAGACCACCTGCTCACAAGGCACCTGGGCCCGGAGGACAGAAAGGACCCAACATAAGGGAAGGATGTCCAGTCCAAGCTCTCAGGGTAACCGGCAGGAGTCTAAGACAAAAAGGGAGTGCAATGACTTGTCCGAGGTCACACAGACAGAGAACCAATCCTGGGTGCGACAGGACCGAGGTCCCAAGAGTCCAAAGTCAGTGCTCCGTCCACTGCACCGAGGGTAATGAGACAGACTAGTCCACGGCCAGAGGGAGAGAGTGTCAGACAATGAGAACCCCAGGAGGGCTGGGCTGTCTGGGGTGGGGCTGGGCTGTGTTGTAAGATGAATTAATAAGATGCTTAAGATGTTTGCCATGCAACAGGAAAGATCTGGAAACAACGAGGTTTTATTACTGCATCGGGAAAACCAACAGCTCATGCAGGAACAATAACTGAGTTGATGTATCTGATTTGTTACGTTGCTTCTTTGCTATATTGTCTTGCAACATGTTACTGTTGTCCATTCCTGTCTCCTATTCACCCTTCTGAACCCAGATAAAACTATATGTTAACCCCAGTTTTTACCTTAAGAATTGTCTGGGGGGCAGCTGGGTAGCTCAGTGGATTGAGAGTCAGGCCTAGAGACGGGAGGTCCTGGGTTCAAATCTGGCCTCAGACACTTCCCAGCTGTGTGACCCTGGGCAAGTCACTTGGCCCCCATTGCCCACCCTTACCACTCTTCTGCCTTGGAGCCAATACACAGAAGTTAAGGGTTTAAAAAAATTTAAAAAAAAAAGAGTTGTCTGGGGTGGGGGCTGGGCTCCCCTTCTTGGAGACTCTGATGAGGAGAAGCAGCAGGCACTGGCCATGGGGATCCTGAAGACTCTCACAAAGAAGAAAGGGGCCTATGTGAGGGGCCCCAAGGTAGGGGTCACCCCCAGAGCAGCAAACATGCACACACTATACCATACGCAGGCACATATGTTTAGATGTATGTGCATGCATGTGTGTGCACAGACACAGTTCAATGACTGAAATGACAGAACAAAGGAAAAATGAATAAAAGCTGGAAGGAAATGAAATAATGCACCAGATGTGGCAAGTACAGCAGCCAAGCCCGACCTCCTGACCCAAGTCCTTGGTGCCCATGAAAGGGACCGCGACGTAGGAAAGGACCCGACACCCATCACGGTCATTCCGGACGGAGCATGAACGGCAAAGCCGCCTTCCCAGCAAACTTCAGTCCTAGCCGCCAAATGACAGCAAAGGGCAGTGACTGTCCACAGGGCAAACAGCGCAAAATCTCTCAGAGGAGGGCAGACACCAAGCACGGCATCAGCCCTGGGAGCCAAGAGGGGCCGAAGAGAGTCAACAAGGCTCAGAGAAAGCTGGAGAGACAGCCCGAGCCAAGTCATGGCGAGGACCCTGACGGGGAAGCCTGGAAGGACGATGGATGGACGCACAACAGAGGGCGGGACGTGGAAGCAAATTATCTTCACCACCCAGAGTTCCAAAGTCCGAGATGAGCTCAAAGAGGAGGAGGAACATCGAACAGACCAGAGATGGGGAAGCAGAAGGTCCATCCCGGCCACATAATTAGCAACTCTCTCTCCCCTCCTCTTCCTCCTCTGTGTCCTTCCTCTCTGTCTCTCTCTCTGTCTCTCTCTGTCTCTCTCTCTCTCTCTCTGTGTCTGTCTCTGTCTCTCTCTGTCTCTCTCTCTGTCTCTGTCTCTCTCTCTGTGTGTCTGTCTCTCTCTGTCTCTGTCTCTCTCTCTGTGTGTCTGTCTCTCTCTCTCTGTCTCTCTCTCTCTGTCTCTGCCTCTCTCTCATACACACACACACACACACACACAGGCTTGTTTCACTATATATTGTAACATTAGAAATATCACGGATGAGAAAACGAAGGCGCGCACACGTGAGCTTATTTCCCGTGGCCCCGCCTTTTAGGAGGACGAGTGCGGCCGGGGCTTCTTAATGGCAGCATTTCCACAGACGAGGTAGACTTGCACCAGGGCTATCCAAAGTCGACATCTTGACCCTCCATGGGTGACTGGCCCAAAGGTGCAGAAGCGAAGGCCCCTTTGGCTTATTATCTGCTGACCCCTCACCAGCCGCTGACTCGGCAGAGCAGAGGGCGACCCCAAAGGCCGGCCCCTTTAATGAGGTCTTCTCTGGCCACACAGCAAAATCATGGCCAAGGCCACAGAAGACCTGACCCCGGAGGCCATCCTGCTAAACCTCTCTCTAGTCATGAGTCTGGGGAGGCAAATCCAGGGGCCACGCACACCCCAAAGGTGTCCACTAGGGTCATGGAGGAGATCTAGCTCAGGGTGCAAACAGAAGAGCCTCTCTATGGGTGGTGAAGTCCTGTAGGTGCTGGTCACGGAGGACACGGCACAGCTTGCATCAGGCCTCCAAGTACCCCAGAGTCTCCTCGGGGAGCTCCGTGGCTGCTCAGGAATCTTGGGGGATTCGTGGTGTCTGTTGTCCACACTGACTTGGGCATCGCAGTCCAAGGGGCAGAAACAGCAGTGGCTGAAGGATGGGAGCCGTAGCCCGGGTTCCATGGGGTGGCCCAAGGGCCCATAAGGGATCAGGTCTTAGAATCTTTTCCTCTCCCCAGCCCAAGACCCAGCGCCCCATCCCCGCCAGATGTTGCATCCTGCCTCCCTTGCCAAGACTGCAGGGGCAACCCAGAGCCCCGATTCGCCTGGAGCCTCAGGCTCCCTCTTCTCTTCCCCAGAGTCACTGGTCAGGCCTCTGCACAGCTTGGAGGAGCACCAACAAGAATCGCTGTAAAAGCAAGATGGCGGGCCACTAAAACGAATCGTCTGCTCTGTGGCAAAGCGTGTGGGTCCCCTGGGCACGGCTGCCCTGCTCCTGGGACACCCTAAGGAATGCCAGGCCTTGGCCATCCTCCCAGCCACAGCCCCTCTGGCCTCGGAGCTCCAGCCCTTCCCATGGGCATCGTCTCCCCGTCAGAATGTGGGTCCCAGGAGAGGAGGAGGTGTATGCCCAGCTCTCGGCACAGTGCCTGGCACAGGGGGCATGTTGTGGAGCCTGTTGGGGAGGGAAAGTCCCCAAACATTGGGTGGGTCGTGATCTTCTCATCTCAAAACGATTGAGCACCTGCCGTGTTCCGGGTCCTGTCAAGGGGAGAGGAGAGGCCACTGGTCCTTTGAGCCTCCCAGGGGCAGGTGGCTGTGCTCCTGTCACCCCAGGGTGGGGGGCAGCTCCACGGCCAGCCTACCACTCCTGTTCTTGGCTTTTAGTAACCGTGGGAAGAGCACCCCCTTTCCTGACTGCCTTCTGTGTGCCTTCTCGAGGGCCCTGGGCAGCTGGTGGTGCCAGGGCAGGGATTCCCCACTGGGCCCTCCTTCCTGTGCCTAGTCTGTTGGCGAGGGACACCTGGGGGAACCGGCAGCCCGGCTGATGGCAGGCTGAGTGCTACGGCTTCTGCCCGGCTTTGGCTGGGTCCCTGCAGGGCTGGGGCAGCCTCGGAAAGCCAGCAGGAAGTCTTGTGACTCTTGACTTCAGGGTCCGAGGAAATGGCATTCCTCTCTCCCAAAGAGCCAGGTGAGAGCTGGATCAGACCACGCGGACATCCCCCAAAACCCCATGGCCAAGAAATGCCCCCAACAGGCCTGGAGAGACAGACATCTGTGGAGATACGGCCAGACTCCGGTCAGGGCAGGAGGAAGAAGACAGAATGGGCTGGGGGGGATGGGAGCCCGGGGCCTTCAGGCCGCTGCCTGGTACTGTCTGGTACCGAGCCATGGGCAAGGCAGCTCCCAGCTGGCTCGAAGCAGAAGCAAAGAGAGACAGACAGACAGCCCCGAGGGAGGCTGATGGCCTGACAGACAGAGCACTAGACTCAAGCTGAGCCCAGTACGGGTTCCGATCCTGCCCCGGTCAGCCTGGCCAAGTTCTCACGGTGGAGCGCACACGCCTCCTGGGACTGTCACCAGAACCGAATGAAACCCTCTAAGTCTGGCGCTTTGCAAACTTCAGAGTGTGTCTGCTCTCGGCCAGTCACGATGGTGCCCTGCAGGGCGACGGGCACACGGCACAGCCCACATTCGTCCATCTGGCCTCCACGAACTCTGTGCCAGCCTTGACCCCCACCATGGAGCAGACGGGCTGGAGGGAAAAGCCATCCTCGGTCCCCCGGAGCCCCCTCCACACAGGTGGGAACACTTCCTGCCTGACAGCTGCACCTGCATGTTCCGATTCGCCATCATGTTTGTGTTTGCAGCCCCTGGAAACCCCCCGAAACCCGGCGGGGTGCGTGCCGTGGGCCAGAGGACCCCCGATTATGGACAAAAGAGCCGGAGCCCCTCGCCGCGGCCCAGACCCAACCACGTGATAAATCTCCTTCTTTCCTCTGGAACAACCTCGTCGGGGGTCCTCCTGCCTGGCTAAACCGAAAAGCCCACAATACTGCGGCGTGTTCAACAGATTCGGGCCAGGGGCCGGCCCGTGGGGGTCTGTGTCCCGGCCCCAGGCCTAGGCTGAGGCCCGCACGTTCCCCAAGGGGGAGGGGGCTGGGTAAGAGACCCACAGATAGACAGACAGACAGATATACAAGACGGGGTGGGAGAAGGGACAGACGAGACCAGCCAAGAGCATCGGGGACACGGAGGTCTCTGAAGAACAGAACAGCCAGATCCGAAAGGAGACTCAAAAGCCACGGTGGGGGGAACCACAAACACCCCCTGTGTGCTCCAGGAGGACGTCATGGATCTGGGGGGGCACTGGAGGGAGGCTGGCTGAGGAGTGGAGCCAGACCTAGCACAGCACTGAACCCCAAGGCCCCGCAGAGGAGCAGGAGGGAAAGAGGGATGGAGGGACGGAAGGACGGAGGGACGGAGAGAGCAAGGGACTGGCTCGGTGATCTCGCCGGAGTTTACCAACATCAACATGTGAAAAACAAAGGCAGGCTGAGCCCAGCTCTCACCGGTCCAGAGGCTGCCCCAACTTGGCTCTCTCTGGGGGTCCCCATCCCTGTTCCAGGCCTTCCCACCCCTCCTCAGAGCACAGTCCTGGGACCAGATTTCTGGAAGGCCATTAAGAAGCGATTTAGGGGGGCCGTCACTAACAGGGTCTGCCAGAGCAACCCAGAAGCCACGCTTGTCACCCCTCCCCTGGCCCTCCGTCCTTCCCTCTGTCCCTCCCTCCCTCCAAACTCCTCTTCCAGATATCTGGAATAAGGGGGGCAACCAGTGAGGCTGAGCTATAGGAAATGCGGACGATGCCTGGGAATTTGAGCCGAGCAGGTGAGGCAAAAACGCCAGCAGTGAAGTCCAAGGACCTGGGTTCAAATCTGGACTCAGGCCCTGACGTCCCTTTTCAGGATCTCTGATTCATCTGCTAAATGGGGACATTGGATTCAAGGACTCCCACATGCCTTCCAACTCTAAATGATCCTCCACCTCTGGGACAATTCTACCTGCCAGGAAACGGGTTTTAAAACAAGAAAGAAGTGCATGTGAGTGACCTAAATCATACCACTGAGGCAATATATAAAATCCAGTGGCAGGGCTTTTGCTATTTGGCCATTAGTGACCCTCAGGAATCAATATTCATCAGAGGCCTCCTTGTCTCACTGGAGAAGGTGGGGAACTTGGGGGTCAGGAAGACTTTAGTTCGAATCCTGCCTCAGACACAGGGTTTGGGTACGGCTAACTGGCTGAATGCTTCATTTGTCCACCCATCTACTCTTTCACCCTTTCAAGAGAGGCCAGTGGGCAGACGGCGTCTGTCCAGCTACAAAAGCCCCCTTGCCGTGGGAGATGAGAAAAAACGTTCTCCCCTTTGTGTTTTAGGTGGTGAATGGGTCCGGCCCACACTGGCTGGGGAGCTCTGACTCCAACAATGGCGCCCTTGAGCATGGGGAAGGGCCACGGAACACCCAGGATTCTCCCTCCCTCCCCACATCAGCAAAGAAGACTCAGAAAACAAAAATCAGCCGTCACTCCCCAAATTCACAGACCTGGAAGTGGAGTCCTGGAAAGAACGGTGCTTAAGAAAACCAAGTCTGCCCCAAATCAAATGCTGGCAAGCCAGCACGATGGCCCCATCCGCATTCACGGGCAGCGGCTCTTCTCCGGCCCCTCTGCTGCTGCGTTGGAAAGCCACAAAGCCAATAATCAGCTCATTTACAATCCTCTCGCTCCTCCAACAGACCATCTCGACCAAATGTCATGTGGCAGACGTGAATGCTGGGCTTTTCAGGGACAAACAGAACACACAGGACGTGTTTCTGATGCAAAAACAGTTCGGTAAGTCCCATAAAGCCCAACCAAAAAAAAAAAAAAAAAACCTATCCAGGGCTTTCCTCCCTCACCTTCAGAAAGGCGAGGAGAGACGGAAGCCCTCGGGCTGTCAGCGAGGTATCCTGAAGTTCACACGCTGGGACGGCAAAGATGCCAGTCCCTGGTGGAGGGCCCAGTTGCCACCTCTCTCTCCCCAAGCCCTGGCTGCTGTCCATCCCACTCCTGCAGTCCACGGGCAGCTGGATGAATTCCCTCCAAGGGATGATGAGAAAGAGGGCCTGAAAGGGTCAAACTCGGCTGGTTAGCTCCAGAGATGATGATGCTCTTTGGGGCAAAGATTTCCTAGATCTCAGGGCCAGAGGCGGCGGAAGCCCTACATCATCTCAATCTGGTCCTCCCCTGTATAAATGGGGCATCAAAGACCTAAACAACTTGTCCAAAGTCCCACATGATCTGAGCGCATCTGACTCTGAAGCTCTGACCCCCATCCCTGCCTCCAGGTCCAGGACCACCAGGCTTGTGCCATCTCCCCTTCTGTCCACCCCAAAGGACCATGGAGCCTCGTCGGCTCTCCTGAGGCTGAAAGCTCCGATTTCGAGGATCTCTTTTAGAAAATGAAATTCTTGAAACCATGGAGAAGATCCCGAGAGATCTCTGATTACCTAAAATGGAAACGCTTTTGCACAAACAAAATCGATGCAGTTCCAATTACGAGGGGAAAAGTTACCTTGGAAAGAAGTGAGCAGCAGTTTTTCTGATAAAGGTCTAGGGCCCACGACACGTGGGAAGTAGACTCAGATATGTGAGAATAAAATAAACACAAAATCCAAATAAAACCATTCCCCAATAGATAAAGGCAAAAGATAGGAGGCGGCATACTCCGGGAACCAGGATAGAGGCTACACAAAGAAGAAAAACCCAAATGAAAACAACTGGGACTAGAGAAGATGATGAAGGCAGGAGGCCGAAGGATGAGGGCAGTGGAGGGCAGGCATTCGAATCCACCGCTCACGCACCTGTGTTGATCCAACCATTCGAGGAAATAATTATACATCAAGAAGTCCCGCAGCTCCGCATACCCTGTAACCCAGGAATACCACTCTTAAGTGCAGACTCCAGAGAGATTCAAGAACGGCAGAAAGGACTCACGTGCACAAAGAGAGTCACAGTATGGCCAAGAACAAGAAAGTGAGGACCCACCAACAACAAGGGGATGCAACGAGAGCTTCGAGATGGAGTCTACCAATCTACCATGAGACGGAGATGGATTCAAGAGAAACCTGCAAATGCCTGAATTAACTCTCGAAGCACGAGGGGAGCAGAAGCAGGAGAACGCCGTATGCTACAACTACAACACGACTCACAAGAGACTTTGAATGACTTCCGACCCAAGAGCTCTGCCCAGTGCCCCAATCAACAGAACTTCAGACAATGGACGACGAAGCATCCGAGTCCATCTCTGGACCCAGAAGGGAGGGAGTCGGGGTGCAGAATGACACCGACATTACAGATAGGGACAACGTGTGGATAGGTTTGGCTTTGGGTCAGAGGGAGACAGGCAGGCAAGTCAGCAGGAAAAATGGTTTATGGAGCATATTCCTTACCCTAGGGCTGTCCATAACTGAGACCCACGGTTTCCCAAGGAGTACGCTTCCCTTCCTCTGTCCCTTAGGGCTTGTCAAGTTTGGAATTCTAAAAATAATAATAACAAAATCGGGCGGGGGGAACCCCTTCACCTTACAAAGCAGCAGCAGTAAGTAGTAGTGGGACAGTCATTCGGCCCTCAGGGCCCCCTTCCATCGATGCCCTCAGTGAGTCACCTCCCTGAAATTAAATGGCGACCTCTGTCCATCTCTGCCACTGTCTGCACGGCTACTCAGACAGAAGCCACACGGCCTGGCTTTCATCACTGCCTCCATCACTCCTTTGACACCCTCGGCCTCTATCCACCTGGCCCCACAGCTGGAGGCCATCAATGACTTTGCTGAATTCAAAATGGAGCTCCCTCCGGCAAATCGTGCCCTCGAACCACACTAGGTCCAGACCTCCCCTAAAGGCTGACTTGTTCATTTCTCATTTCTAAAGGCCACAGAGGAAGGACACGGCTCCTCTGAGGATAAAATGATGGAGATAAGCAGAAGGTGGAAGAGCTCCCACAAATGGTGCAGCCCAAACTAGCAAGGTAGCCTGGAAGGAGGGAGCTGCCTGCATGATCTGCCCTGGCTCAGATCCAGAGGCACCAGCCTCAGCTTCTCGCCTGGGAGACACCCAAACCTTCCGGCCAGCTGAACAAATGACCCATGCCTGTCCCAGCCACCCCAGCATGAATCTGGCCCAATGCAGTGCTGTGTGAAGCCTAGGAGATGGAAGGAAGGAAGGAAGGAAGGAAGGAAGGAAGGAAGGAAGGAAGGAATGAAGGAAGGAAGGAAGATAGGAAGGAAGGAAGGAAGGAAGGAAGGAAGGAAGGAAGGAAGGAAGGAAGGAAGGAAGGAAGGAAG